>NC_081249.1:46735556-47035556 GCF_030490865.1 Poecile atricapillus | reverse complement strand
TGTCTTTTAGTGTTCTAATTTCAAATCACAAAATTAAGATAACCCCTTTGGAATAGCAAAAAAAAAAAAAAATTATTTTGTTTAATAAAGGGTTTATGACAATGAGACCATTAAGATCTTTTTACTTTATAGTGATATAAAAAAAAATTCAATCTTATATCTTCTGTGTCTTCTTATATCAGTTTCTGTTATTTATTTTTAATTAATGTGGTTAATGGATAAGTTGCATATTTCTGATTCTTTAGTATATTCTTTTCAGAGGGTTTTAAAGGAAACAGGAGGTGAGGTGGAATAGAATATGAACTACTACTTCTATATGTTTACAAAACTACACACTTTAATGTGTAGCAAAATAATAATTGACAAGAACTTCTACCTATGCTGGATTTCTGACATCATCTTCAATGAGTCTCTAAATACTATTGAATTATAAGTAATGAAATTCCTTTGTTTAAAAAATCAGTTTCTGAATTTTAAAACTTTTTTTTTTTAATAAAAAATAGTTGGAGCACTTCTTCATTTGCAAACTTAATTATCTACATTTTCTGTTTTTTGATGCATAGAGAGTTACAGTTTATTTTTTTATTTCCATGACACCTGTATTTTGTGGACTCTTCTGCTATCAGTGTTGTTCAATATGTTGAAAAGTGAGCAGAGTATCTGCATGGGTACTGCATAGGTATGTAGTGGTATTATTGGTGACTGAAGTTTATTCACAGATTTTCTATGAATGTAACTTTGATACTCATTCAGTTTGTCTACAGAATACACTTTAACCTTGTTTTTAAATGTGCTGTATATTGCTTAAATGTCAATCAGAATGTGATATATATTCCCTGAAATAAGAGCTTCAAAGTCTTCAGCATCAGTAGATGAAAAGGATTTCCACTATTGCAGTTTTAATTGTCTCTATAATTCTTTCCTCACCCCAGAAAGATTTGAAGGACTTTTTGGTATTCCTGATGTATAGACAAACAAAATTTACTGGCATTTTTGGCATGAAATTATGAGATTTCTAGAGGTCCTTCATCTCAACTGAGATATACAAAATTAAGAATAAGAAGATAAGTTATTCTAAGCACCTTCTATTTTTTTCTTCAGTTGTAAGCTCAGACCTCTGGAAGATTAATACATAATATCTGATCATATAGATATCTTGATATTAAAAAGAAAAACAAAACAAACAACTCTTCAATACAGTTTATTTAATAAAGGTAATCTTTTCTAATCTGATGTAGAAACTTCTTGAAAAGATGAAGTGTTATCTCTGTGTGTTGATAAGTGATTGAAGGAAAAAAAAAATCTTTTTCTTTTTCTGAACCTTTCAGAACACCAGGACAGTTTTCAGACCATCTATTTCTGTAGTGTGGTCCAGCTAGGAGGAAAAAAATTAAAAACCAACAAAAATACCCCTTCAACTCCTTTAGTTCATTTGGAATCTTTCCTTGGTCTATTTTGTATTATAAAACACAGAACTTCTTTTCCCCTATTACTAAAAAAGAGCCTTAATTACACTACATTTTAGTAGTACATTTCAGTGTGACCATTAGTGAATTAAGGAAAATAAGTAAAATTATTCTTATTCTGTCTACTCTAATTGGTTTGGGGTGCCATTCATAGTAATGTAAGGGGCTTATTTTTTGTCTTTCTCTGCACTGAGAGTAAGAATAGAAGTTCAAGTCAACAGCAATCATCTCATCATACTACAGTAATGATATTATGGAAATAATATGTGAAGAAAAATTGGAATGGAATGAAAATGTACTTTATGCAACTCTCTTGAGCGAAATATATCTGTTAGTATGCATATCACAAAAGCATGAAAGAAAACAAACCATTTCTATACTAAAATACCTTTTATCAATGATGATATGGATATTTCATATGATACAACATAAACACTTTTCAGATTTTTGGCAGCTGAAAGCTCCTGATTTTTTATAAGAAATATTAAAAAATTAAAAATTAAAAATTTAAAAATAATGGAAACTTTGTTTTTCTTAAAGAAAGGCAAGGTACCAGTACTTAAAAAAAAATAAAATTATTGCTTCTGTTTCAATACTTAGTTGGTTGTTTTGTTTTTGTTTTCCATAAACCCAATAGTGTGCAGATAACTCTGAGGTATTCTTTTTCTGTTTCCTTGAAAGCTTTCCTTAAAGCTATTCTTTTACTTAGTTTATTTATTTAGTTATTTACTTAGTTATTTATTTTTATTTATTTGTTCTCTTTTCTCATAGTAATCTTTTCCTTGTTAAACTTTAGAGAGATAAACTCTAGGTAATGTTAAAAGGCATTGTCTCTTATCTTTCCACACTTCATTCTGGATATAGAAATGAAACTACTCCATTAAGGCAATGATGAATCCTTTGTGTAGAATACACATCCAATTCTTTTAATAGCAGAACCAACAAAAACCTTTATCTTTACAGAAAGACTAATAAACAACTATTTTCACAAAATTTGGTTATTTATTGTTAACACAGACTGCAAACACCCTAAAATACTATAAGTCTATTTCTATGTGCAGATAACATTAATTATAGGCAAAATATTTGTGAAATATTCTGTGGGAAGAGTTTATTGAATTCAGTAAAGCTCCTGCTGCCACCTCTTTGGGTCAGGATTCAGTGACAGACCTTGTTCTGACTGTCACTGCTGAAAGAGGAGTTTCAGTGAATTGAAATACAGAGACCTGTTGGGAACATGGAAGTAATATAATCAGTGCCTCTATTCCACCCTGCTTACCAGAGGCACCAATCTCAGCAAGCCTCTATCCAAAAATCTCTTTCCCCATTTCTTTTTGGATGCTACATCAGCCTTCTCCACTTTTCCCCGTATAACCCTTCTTTTGTGTGTAACAGTTTGGGCAACTTTTACCATCCACAAAGACATTCTGCAGGCAGGATAAGCACCACTTCAAAGTACAAAGTAATTTCTTATGTGCTGATACAAACAAAGTTAACTGGGAATAAATAATGTTTTACTAATGCTAAACATTAATATGTTCCCCATTCCCAGTATGGCACCCAAAAAATCTTTCCCGGCTTGGCAGTCATTGTTCAGGTGGTAGAAATTGAGTGTCTTCTTGAAATGGAGACAATATCTGCTGCTGCTGCTCTTAAAGAATTCCCTCTTCCATTAGAATTCTGTGCATTTTCGCATTTTCAGATTTTCACTTCAGTGTTCTGTTTATTTTGCTTTTGGGTTTTTTTTAATTTAAAATTTGAATTTTTATTCAACCATATTACCTTTACAATTATTTTTTTGTCTTGAATAACGTGAATAAAATGCATTCTCTCAGAATTTAACAATTTCCTAAGAATTTACAGGAGTCCAGCAGAACTCTATAGGTCCTTCAGGAATATTCTTACAAAACCAGATTTCTAGGCCAGAGAACTACTTAAAAATACAGATAATTTTGATACATTATGGCATGAAATAAATTACTTCATTCCTACTTTCGTCTACTTCCTTTTAAAAAATAATGATATAGCCCTACTTTCACAATATTGCAGGAGTATGTTAATTATATTTTCATTCCTCTTTTAGCAAGTTAAGCATGACGTTTGCTTGGAGTGCATTTTAAAAAATTGCTTAGTAAAATTACTGAGGGAAATGAAGATGGAAAGCAATATTGGAAAAAGGCAGTGTCAGCAGTATAATAGCTTCTGGTATTTATCAACTCTCGCAAAGATGTACTGGTATTAAAATAACAATATTGTTCTCTGGCGTCTCTTTAAAATGAGTGAAGTGTACCAAAACCTGAGCCACACATGGATGAGGTAGGCTGACTCTCCATCAGCTGCACTGTATGTGGAAGACTAAGGTGACCTTCATTTCATGAAACAGCAGCCAATGAAATTACTGAGAATATTTCTAGGACTAGCAAAGAGGAATATATGATAACATCATTCTTGTGTAGGGGCCAAATACATGATTCTTTTAAGCAGTGAATTTTAAAACAAAAGCACTGACAAGCCTGAGTTAAAAAAACACTAAAAAACAACAAAAAAACAAAAGCAAAGAAAGAAAAACCCCAAACCACAGTAGGAATATGTCTCTTGAGAAAGAAATAATTTTGCTGAAAGTATTTTTAAGACTTCAAATCATCAGAGCGCATGATTTAATTACTATAAACTCATTCAGGTACATACACCTGTCCTGCAAACTTTGTGGGTTAGGATCTAGATCTGTTGTGTTGTTAACACAGAGCTGTGCACAAAACCCATGAGACTGCTATTTACTTCCTCCTATAAATTATCCCTATAATTTAATGAAATTTGTCAATATTAACTGAAATTATACATTCTGCTTCCTCTTGAAAATGAGTTTGCAACTGATGTTTCTATTTTGGAATAAGTTATGATAACTGCAGGGCCTAAGTTGAAAATCTGTTGTTGATCCGTATTGAAAACTGACACGGAGCTTCAGATCGGGTGGTGTGTGTGTTTATTGTAAACCTACAAAAATCAGTGAAACTCTAATATTTCTTGTCATGGAATGAGGACTTTATTCTCCCACAACTCCTGTCAAGAGTTTGTAGGTTATTTCTTTGGGGTTTTGGGGAAGTTTTTATTTTTTTTTTTTCTTTAAATATAACTTCATGATTTATATCATGAGGGAAAGACAAGACAGAGAGAAAGGCTGTAATCCCTCTTAAATGAAAAAAAGCTATATCCAAATATTACAAACTGAAATGAAACTGTGCAAGTTAAAAATAAGTAACTGATGTAAGAATAAATTTACCAACACAGAATCCTTTACATTTCTTTAAAAAACAACATTTCTTTAAGATGTCCAGACTTTAGGCAACAAATGAGAGTTCATCACTTTAACTAGAGATCCAATGGCAATTGTCCAGTAAAATTCAAAATTAACTAGTTTAAAAAATCAGTTCTGTATAAAAATAGTTTATATAAATACTGACTTCTGCTAAGAGATGAATTTAGGTCTTAATATAGAATAAAATCCAACCAAAGAAACAAAAAAAATGTACTACCAACTACTAACTTGTAGCTAAGATGTCTTATAACAACAAAACCTTTGTTGTTTTCTTCCAACTAATTATTAAAACAAAACCAGATTACAGTGCAAAAATTTGATTTTAAATAACTCAAACCCCAATACACTTAATATTTTCTTTTTCACTTCACAGTAGCAATTTGTACTACTACAGAGTGCTGTAATGCAATTTATTCTCTAATCCATGGAGATTAGACTAAAGAATCTACTGCATTTTATACTCCCTTTACTGGTTTTTATTTTTCTTTTACTCAGTTCTATTGCATTTATTGTTCAAAAGACTTTGCATACAAATATGCACAGTACCAGCATGCTTAGTTTAAGTTATATGGAGTGAATTTCACTTGCTGTTTTTTGATCATTTCATATTTATTTGTATTTTTAAATGGATATTTTTATCAAATAAAATTAAATTAACAGTATTCACTTTTCCCATTTCTTATATAACTGAAATTTAATCAGCAGATGAAAAAATTAATTTACTTATCTTTGAAGATAATAATATGTTGAATAATTAGCACAGTAGTTCTTTAATTAAATTTTTAAAATTATTATAAATGATGGTTTTGTTCTTAAATAGTCAATTAAACTACATTTACTTTGATTAATGTGTCTTAATTTATCTTTTTCTAAATGGATTAAAGCAAACAATTCTGGAGAGAGATTTCATTAGTAAAAATTCAGAAGAAAATCAGATGTCTCATTCAGTTTTTGGCAGATAAACTTAGGAACAGAAGAATGAATGCAAAGAAATTTCAAATTGCACCAACTTTACAAACTCAAAGTTTGTTTTGAGATTTGGAAATTAAACAGACTTTTAGAAAGGCTTCTTTAAGGATTTTTCTTTTCTGTGAAAACAGTGTCTTAGCTTTCCCTTTAGGGAAGTATCATCAAAAATCAGGACAATAGAGGACAAAGTTTCACGACAGGAAGATTAATGAATGGCTGTAGGCAAACATGCTGGCTAGAACTGGAGCTTTATATCCTATGAACATTGCAAGGAGATAGAAAATGTATCACAAAACTTGTTTCAACAGTTCTGTTTCCAGATTGCACCAAAATCTAGAAATTATCTTTTCTCCTGATACAATCTGGTGATGAAACTAAAAAATACCTAAAAACAAAAAAACAACCAAACAAAAAAATTCTTTTTACTATTACTAAGATCTTAAACAAGTAAGACTTGTAATCTTCCTCCCTTGAGTCTCTCTGTTTGCTCACGCTTCTATCCGCTCTGGGTGCCCCAGCATTTTCCCAGTCCTGAGAGCCACATTGTCTATTTCTTGTGTAATCATTACTGAGTTCTCTTCAGTATGCAATACTATACAGTGCTACAAAGAGATGAAATTTTCAAGATGGTCTTGAGCAAAGAGCAGAA
Source organism: Poecile atricapillus (assembly GCF_030490865.1). Taxonomy (NCBI): domain Eukaryota; kingdom Metazoa; phylum Chordata; class Aves; order Passeriformes; family Paridae; genus Poecile; species Poecile atricapillus. The sequence goes on along the minus strand of NC_081249.1, from coordinate 47,029,156 downwards.
CCAGAACTTTCCATTCTGGCAAATGATACTTGGTCAAACAAAAATTTCAGTATACTCTGTCTCTTGCATCCTGTTTGAAAACAAAACAAAACTGTAAAGCTTTAATAATTTTTTTTTAACCTCCGTTAAGCTTGAAGGCAGACCTTTTTTCACGTGACTATTTAAATCCCTGTAGAAGAAAAAAAAAATTAAAGATTGATCTTTTATATCAAATTTCAGCCTGAAATCCCAATAGTTTTGGACTTTGATGGCTTATATTTCGATCATTTAGTCTTATGTGCATCACAAAGAAATAATTCCTTCAGCCACATCATAAATTTCATTCAGACTAACACAATATGTATTTCCTGGGTCTAAATATATTTATTTGGGTCACACCAAAAAGCTTCATTTTATTGCAAGAATCTAGAACAAAAAAGGCTTCTCACCTTAAATTTAGAAGATCAAATAGGAACTCACAAAGCTGACATCATCCTTTGAGTGCTTTTGGCACTTGCTGCTGTTATAGGAATGGCTCAGGAGTCTGTCTGGCAAGAGTAGATGCAGCTGATAAAATTACTTTAAATCCACTGATTTGTTTAAACATTTAGGCCCATTGCATTTAAGCATGTTTTAAAGCTATTAAAATGAATGGATAGCAAATATTTTTTGAATGTTTTGCAGAAGGGGACAGGTTGGTGTACTGGAAATATACATACTTCTTTTTCTTTGTAATTTTTTTTTTTTTAATAATGTAGATTAAAATCTCAGTTCTTCAAGTACAATAATAGCAAATTAGATACAGTAAGCTTTAGCTGTTCTAATTTTATGAAAATTCCCATTTTAAAACTATATTTATTAAAAAAAATCCACATTTAATATAAATATAAAGGTTGTTAATGAAACAATAGTAATATGATTAACATGGGTCTGTCTTCCTTGGTTTATTGTGTGCTGTGAGCAATGAAATAAGTCCATTCCCATCTGCCAATGACAAGTTCAATACACTTAACAAAGCCTCAAAATTCAGCTGTAAGATAAACTAAACGTGAAAATGTTACTGTTTACCCAAACTTTGCTTTCACACAAGTCAGACAATGGAAAACTGGAGAACTGAACCCAAAACAGCAATATAATATTTCTTTGAACAATTTTGAACACCAACATGTGCTGTGTTTTCCTCCCCAAGTGAAGAAAGATGGATGCAGAAGGAGCGGGGGTAGTTTTTAATGCCTTTTCTGTAGATGTATATGATGCTAAATGCAAAAAAGAAAGCAGAGAGAAGAACCTGTGTGAAACTAAGTCACACAGGCTTCTCAGTCTGGCCTGAGAAAGCATAAGAAAGAATCCAAATAGTCCTTGGTAAAGGACAACAATCTTAACAGGTGGTGTTTAGGAAACAGTCAAGGGGTGGTGTTCCACTTAACCAGTGATGGTGGATGTGTCACTTTAACGACCAATGAGAGTTCTACCTCTCGGACTTTCTCAAACATGTGCATAAAAGAAGATTAAGAATAATAAACTTTGCTCTCTTGGACAATGAAACTAAGGGAGTCAGTGTCGTGCTTATTGCCATTGCTAATATAGTGGGACATATGTAGACCACAAGCACTAAATTTACATGTATGGAGGAAATGGGTAGTTCTGTTTAGTGATTGTAGCTTATTCCTTTCAACAGCTAGACTGAAAGTTTAATGTTTATTTCCTCTGATTCTTATGAGACCTTATTGGGAGACTCCTCCCAGCATCTGCTTTTATTCTCAGAAATCAGATAGATTTACCACCACAAAACATCAAAATAAGTCTCCTTAACACTCAAACTGTGTTAAAGAGGGCATCATTTATTCAGGCCTGAGGATATCCAGGCTATCCTTATGCAGACGCATGATTCTAAAATTTATGTTGCTTATACAGAATTCCTCTGAACATACCAGAGTTTATCCATTACCATAAATCCCACCCCAAGTTCCCAGAAATTCAGTCCTTTGTTTTGTGTATCATGGCATTCTTGGAACAAGATATAAGAAGATGTCTTCTTATAATCCCAGTTTGTTGTTGTTTTTTTTTTTTTTTTTTTTTTTTTGCTGGAGGAGCAGTGTTTTCATGCCTTGTTTCTCTGCTAAAAGTTTCCCAGGCAAAATAAAAACTGATTTAACCCTTTTGGTGTCATTGTAGGAGAACATTCCTGCTTTCACTGTGGAATGAGATAACAGGCTTTTAACTCTCTTTTCCTTGATACTTATAAATAACTTTTTAAAATTGAAAGTTATTGGAAGATTATTCAAGTTCCATAGGGTGCTGTAAATCTAAAAGATTGAGCCTTCATCTTAAATGACTTCCCTGCAGCCATTTCTTTTGATTATGTAAATTCAGTTATCTGGTAGAATTTTTCTTTTATGAGCAGTAGCTGAAGATATTGAACCAACATGGGGTATTGTGGGGGCTGAGGGATACTACATTTCAATATTCACCAATTAAGATCCTGTAAATCAATGTTTACTTGAGGAAATCTGAAATGCAGGTGGGAAGGCAAATATTTCACTACCTCTTTAGATTGCATTAAAGCTTTTAAAAATCTTTCTATCCAGAATGTAGAGTATTTAAACAAACAGGGAAAGGAAAGGAAAAGGAAAAGGAAAAGGAAAAGGAAAAGGAAAAGGAAAAGGAAAAGGAAAAGGAAAAGGAAAAGGAAAAATTGCAAATGATGGGTGATGAGAAACTCCTGAATTTAGCAAGGTCTAATGAAGTGTCATTGTATATATCTTTGCCCTGACATTTGTGCAGGAAAAAAACAAACCAAACCAACTCCAAACTTAGTGTATAAATGAGAATGGCCTTCTAGGTTCCGCTACAGCCTTTCTCAGAACCATACATTGACTCCATTCCAAATGTCATTAGCATCTGTTGCCATCTGTGAATCAGGGTTAGATCCCAAGACTTTTCAAGTGCATGTGGTAATTCTGGTTTGAAGTGGAACTGCTGGCAGTGTCAGGAAGAACAGCAAACTTGATGTGGGGGCTAGCACTTATCACCATTATCACCAGGACAGAGTTGATGCCCTTGCACTATCATAAGTTATTTAATCACAATAAAGTCTAACAGCAGGGGGCCTAATGTTGATGGGCTCTTTTTTGATAGACCTGCTTAGAGCCCAGCATTTGGACAGGGTTTATCAGTAGCCCTAAGTTATATGCAATTTAAGAAGCCTAGGAGTTTTTCATGCATTTCAATAACAGTTTCATAATTGACAAGATAGCAGCAAGGGATTAGGAAGGTACAATGCATTCATTTATGTACATATTCAATATATATTTTTGTACATATAACACAAAAAGCATGGAATCATTTAGGTTGGAGAAGACCTGTAAGATCATTGGGTAAACATACACGTATTCACGTGAATCATTATGACTCAGATTTCTGGGAGCTCTGAGAAGAAACAATACGCCATGACAAAGAATGTATCAAGATTATTTTGAACCATAAGAAGAAAAACAGTCTTCAATTTTCTTTAAAGTACTACATCCTAATGCTACTTTAAAGATAATGAACTATGCTGCCATAGGGGTCCAGGCTGAGAAAGTGTATTTTGATGATGATTCCAGATCGAATGTATTAACAAGCTGAAGAAAAAATAGCCCCACAAAATCAAAACCTTCAGTGGGAAAACCAATTAACCATTATATAAAAATCACAAAATTTAACCTTGGAGAGAATACATCAAGTAGGTGGCCTGCATATGATATGTGTAAAACCAACACAACTGAGATGCTGAAGCTTTTTTTTCAGAATCCAATATGCAAAATCAACTCTGATTTTCTGTATTGATATAAAGCTAAGTATTACATATCATTAAAGAAAAAATATGCATTTTTCTCTTTATATTTAGTCTAATAGGCTGCCCTTATATGTTTGGCTGAACTTTGGATATTTCAGTAGGATTTTCACTATGCTATTCCTATGGGTCCAGGCTCTTTCCCCACTTCCTGGGTTATGCCCTGGTCACTGCTCACTGTAGCTCTCATCTGGTCCATGTGTTTGGGCTCACTGGGTTCTGTGCTCTTGGCTCATCCCAGTGACCCCAGGACTGTGTTTGACCCTGCTACCCCTCACTGGCCATTCCTGGTCGTGACCCTTGCCCATCCTCAGGGAGAAGCTCAGTGCCTGGGCTGGGTGTCCTGGTGCCACTGGTGTCCCTGCTTCTGGCTGAGGGAGTGGGATGGGCCCTGTCTGCTCCTTCTGTCCCAGTAAGCCCAATGCCAGATCCCCTGTTTCCCAGAACCGTGGTCCCATGGAGCCACAGACTCACACTGTGCCCAGGCATTCTCTTCCTTTGTATTCTGGTCAAGATTTTATATGGTTTGTAAGCAATTGCGAATGTTGGGGGACACAGTCACAGCCTGTCAGTCATCTGGACCAAATAACAAATAAAGATATAATAGCAGTGTTTAAACCACAACGGCTGTGTCTGGTGCAATTTTTTTCCAATTTTCTTAAATAAGTGTAGGTGATCACAAAAACAGAAGTATGTGAAGCAAAAGATTAAAAGAAAAATTAAAATCAGAACAGACAAATAGCTTGAGGTTGACTATAGTGACAGAGTCATGTAGTTGGGGATGAATAAAGTGCTTTGAAAAGTTATTTCTCCCTATTTAATTTAAATTTATTGTAAAAAAGGAATTTTTGAATAAATGTCAATAAAGATTAAATATATTTAACAAAGTCAGCACTTTGGTCATAGTAACATACCAGTTATAAAGTATAGTTTACAATATACATGTAATATTAAATCAATATTTAATAATAAACTCTATGTAGTAATAATTTTAACATAATTAAACTTATGGAAGTGCCTTATGTGTGGTACCAACATTTGCTGGTGATTCCATGTTGCTCTTTTCATTCATCTTTAAAAAGAAAAACAAATCAACAACCCAAACCACTTTCACAAAAAAAAAAAAAAGAAAAATGCAAACAATTTTCTGTAGCCTCTATATGGTTTTGTTCACCTGAGATCTAGATTTTTTTGTTTTTAAATTTGTGATCAAGTCAAATATTATTTCATTACAAAACTATATTCTCTGCAGAGAAAATACAACTGTATTCCCCTAAATGCCTCAGGTTCAAAATATATGAGACTCATGCTCCTAGTTGGAGGTGTCTTTTAACTTATGCTTAGCCCCATCAATTTATTTTCCAGCACAACAATATAATTTTAAAGAGACATGTAATTGTGTTGCATTTTGAAAGCATTGTAAATTATGCACAATCAACAAAGCTATTATGTGACACTGTAGAATGTACAACTAATGAAAATGTAATCACCAGACCTTATCATTTTAGCTGAAGTTCTAATTTAATAAAGAAGTTTCATATCCCCAAAAGCTTTTTAGCATTTATTTATCTTGCCAATTTCCATTATCTAATCCAAAATAATTGTGTTGATTCTCCTAAATTATACTAATAGCGTCCTGAAAAGGTCTAGAGTTTCAAAAGGTTTATGACAATGTGCACATATACATCACATTAATATGTCTATGCTGTAGTTTTACTCATTAACAACAGTTTTTAGAATTTATAATTTAACCTTGCCGATGAACTTTTCTGCGACCAGGTCACAGATTCAATTGGTTTTTTACCTCCATAAAACAAAGGCTGCATCAAAAGCACTGCATTCTCCTCACTTCAGACAGTTGCTCATTTATGATATTCCAAACCTCAGTTCAGTTTGAAACTTGAGTCTATTTTACACTCATAATACTAATGGCAAGGAGATATAATTATTAGTAAAATATTTCATAAATATTGCAAGACCTGACCTTGACTGCTGAAGTTATTTGCTGACAGAACCCCCTCTTCATGCAACTCCCTCCCACTGCCTGTTGGAGCAAGGAGGGAGGTAAAAGTGAGTAGTCAGTGAGAAAGGCTGACTGTAGTTGGCCCTGATTACACAGAGAACTCTGGTTTGAACTTCCTTTACCCATCATATCTGTTTTGAATATTCAGAAATATGAACATCTTTATGCTCTCTTGATATTAATTTCCATTCTAACCTGAAAACTCCTTAACCAGACAGCAACCCACAACCACTCATTCCACAACAGCGGGATCAGAAAGAGAATTGGAATGGTACAAGGTACAGAACACATGGGTTGGGACGACAGTTTAATAGAGAAAGCAAAAGGCATGCACAAATGCAAGGCAAAACAAGAAATTAATTCACTGTCTTCCATACATAGGCAACTGTTCAGCCGTCTCCAGGATAGCAGGGCACCAAAACATGTAACAATTACTTAGGAAGACAAACGCAATCACTCCAAATATCCTCTACTTTTCTCTTCTTCCCCTCACTTTAAATACTGAGCATGATGTCATATGGTCTGGAATATCCCTTTGGTCAGTTTGAGTCACCTGTTCTGGATGTATCTCCTCCCAATTTTCCGTGCATTCCCAGCTTCTTTGAAACACAGCAGTACAAGCAGAAAAGACCTTGGCTCTGTGTGAGCCCCACTCAGGAGTAACAAAAATATCTCTATATTTCAACCTGTACACAGCATGAAGCCAAAACACAGGCCCTGTGGTGAAAATAAACCCTACCCCAGCCAAAACCAATACAGAAGAAAATGCAGAGCCAGTGAAAGCACTGACAGGGAACCTGGAAGGAGTAAAGTGATACTGTTAATATTTGTAGGGATGGGGTCTTGGAATTTGAGGCATGAAGGTAATGGTTCTTGGTAGAGGATGTGAAAAATAGCAAGACAAGATTCTATGTATATGTAGGTCAGAGAAGAGGTTCACCTTCATCAGTTTTTCTGATAAGACCAGGCTGACTGTTGCAGTTGACACAACAGAAGGAAGAGAAACCATCCAGAGGAACCTGGACAAGCTCAAGAATTGGGTGCAGGAAGATCCCATGAAGTTCAACAAGTCCAAGTGCAAGATGCTGCACCTGGGTGGAGGCGTTCCCAGACATGAGTACAGGCTGCAAGAAGAGCTCACTGGGAGCCACTTTGCAGTGGAGGTCTTGGACATTCTCACATATAGAAAAGCTGGGCCTGAGCCCATAGTATACTCTGGCAGCCCAGAAAGATGAGCTATCCTGGGCTACAACAGAAGAGGGAAGGTCAGCAGGTCAAGGGAAGTGATTCTTCCCTTGTATTTTGCCTTTGTGAGACCCCTCCTGCATCCATGCAGTGCTGAGGTCCTCAGCATGGGAAAAACATGAACCTCTTTGAGCTCCAGAAGAGGACCACAAAGATGATACGTAGGCTAGAGCACCTCTCCTACAGAGACACACTGAGAGAGCTGCAGTTTTTCAGCCTGGAGAAAAAACTCCAGAGAAACTTCATTGTGGCCTTCCGGTACTTAAAGGGGGCTTATAAATAAGGGGGACAGCAACTTTTAACAAGTATATATATAACATATCCTATATAACAAGTATATAGGATAAGGGGGAAGGGGTTTAAACTTCAGGAGATTTAGATTAGATGTGAGGAAAAAGGTCTTTACTCAGAGGGTAGAGAGACACTGGTATACATTGCACAGGGAAATTGTGGATGCCCTTCCCTGGAAATGCTCAAGTTCATGTTGCGCATGGCCCTCGGTGATCTGTGCTAGTGGGTAGCATCCCTGCCCATGGCAGGGGGCTTGGAAGAAGGTGATTTTCATGGTCCCTTCCAACACAAGCCTTTCTGTGGTTTTCTTTAGAAATGCATAAAACAAAAGTTCAATTTCATAAAAGAACTGCTGCAGAGAATAAACACAAATAATTCCACAGTAATAAAATAACAACATTTATTCAAGTACATTGACATATTTTTTCTCTAGTTCTAAGCAGTAAGTTTCATTCTTGATATGTTATATTGCTAATCCCTTTTCCCCATGCTGCAGCATCCTTATTCACTCTCTGTTACATATAGATGAAAAATCCAAAGAAACCATCACATCCTTTTCTAGCTTCTAAGGAAATTTTCTTCCCATCTATCTTTGGTTATATGCTAGTTAGAACCATAATCAGTGTAGAATAATAAGATTTTCATAAATATTTTCTGTAGCTTTAAGAGGAAATCCAACCACCACCCCAAGCTGCACCACACACAGTTCACCACCCCCAACAGTATCCACTAAGTCACCAGAATGACAAGAGCTTTTTAGAGTAAATGCAAAGGGTTTTGCCAGGCACAGATACTAAATGCCTCTGTTCCTGTTATGCACCTCCACTGCTGCTTATGTCTCTGTGATTCCCTTGAAGCTACAGGGAAGACAACACCAGAAGCACATTACAGCCTGTGTAGTTTCCCGTTATGGAGCAGGTAAATGTTTCCTGAAGGGACTTAGTCCTGCAGAGAGTGCATGCTGGAGCAGATTTTTCTGATGAGTGCTGCAGCACATGTGGAGGAAGGAGCTGCAGAGAGGGATAGTTATGGCTTGACCACAACCCCCACTCCCAGTCTCCATTTCCATCTGGTGCCTGGGAAGAGGGAAAGTGGAGGAGTTAGGAATGAAGGAGTGAAGTTGAGCCTGAGAAAAAGGGAGGATGGGGTGGAAATATTTCAGCCTGTGTTTCTCACCATCTTAATCTATTTTAATTGGCAATCCAAAAAAAAAAAAAAAAAAAAAAATTTCTCCAAATCCAGTCTGTTTTGCCTGTGACAGTTGCTAAGTGGTCGCCTTGTCTTTATCTCAATCCATGAACATTTGCATCTTATTTTCTCCACCGTGTCCTGCCAGGGAGGAGGAGTGAGGGAGTCTGGCAGCTGGCCAACCCAGCACAGCAGTGTATCAAAGGTTGTGCTGGTAGAAGTCACAGCAATAACCTAGTGTCTTTAGAATTCTTAAATTGTTAATATCTCTATTGCTATCATTTTGGAAATGGTTAATTTTCTAAAGTGACACTTATATTCTGAATCCTTGTTATTTTCCTGAGATTCCTCCATACAGAAGTAGAGTCCTTCAAATTGATATTTGCTGCTTGAAATCAGTTAAAGAAGTTGCTCATGTAAAGGTTAGTGTCCTCCTTGAAACATAAACTGAGGTTTGAAAGAGACTTCAACTCTTTCAATAGATCAAAGAATGAACAAGGAGTTCTGAACACAGTTACTCAGCAGATAGGGAAAAGAACCCGCATAAAGACACACAAACCACAGTCAGCCGACAGAACCCAGCTGACAAGCCAAAAGGGACAAAATCCAAAATATTTAAGAACTTTATGTAAATAAGTCTTCTACAGCTAAGTTAGCTGGAACAAAATCTAACTAATGGATGCAACAAAAGCAATCTACAGAGGAAAACTTTTCTGTTTTGACAGCCTATTTCATAATTTTCTAGTACATGTGTCCCTGAACACCTTATATTCCAGTTACATTGTTATGATGAGAAATAAAATACCCATAAACATATGAGATCATTCTTTGATCTATTGAAAGAGTTGAGTCTCTTTCAAAATGCAGTTTAAGTTTCAAGGAGAACATATATATTAAGTACATACTGCTGTTATAAGACAGTTTTATATAGGACTCCTTAATACAGCGAGGAATCAAAAATTAGAGGAAAAAGCTCATAAGGGAGGAAAATAGATCTATGGATACAACCCTGCAAATAAACTTTTTACACAAATGGGGCTTCTTTGTCTGACGACTGCTGATATTAGATGACTCATGTCCTCAGAGCAAAGCTTCCTGTTCTCCCTTCAACTAGAGTGGCAAAATACATGATGTGTACCAGGTTCTGTCCTCTGCTATTTTCTGCACAGTATTTGAGGGTTTTTTAGGAGAATACTAGCTGCTGCATGCTGAAACCATAAGGTTCACTTCAATAAGTGAATAGTAAGGGCAGTTGTGAGCCAGTACTCAAGCTTGAATCTTGACAAAGCTTTATTTACTAACAAAGATAAACCAATTCCATCCTATCTGTAAAACCAAATTCTCTTCTCCAAGCCGAACAAACCCTGATCCCTCACTCTCTCCTCACAGATTAGCACTGCAGCCCTTTAATCAATTCAGTACTGAGAGTACTTCTGCAGCTTCTGTTTGTATAAAGAAAACAAACCAAAGAAACAGCTAAAGAGCAGACTGATTTTTGCAAACATTCATAAAAGTCTGTTTTAGCTAAGATTGTGCTCTCTTGGGTTAACCATGTTAGCAGCTTTTCAGGAAATAAAATTAAATTGTACTTACACCATTACAGAACTACAGTATATTATGATAAAATAATAATGTTTTTTTTTCTGTTTTCCCCTAATGCTTCTGGGATAAACTTAGTTTTGTTTGTTTGGGAGTTTGGTTTCAGGGGTTTTTTATTGTTTTGAGGGTATTTTTTTGTGATTTGCTGGAAGATGTTAAGTGAGATGAAATGAGATGAGTAATTGCAGGTGCAAAAATATGAAAACTTCCAGAAGATATGGTGTCTGGGAGAGGATTCTTTAGTCTTCCTTCACTATTCCAAACAAGATGTTGAGACTGGCAATTAGTGATTTCTTAGTCATAAAACAGCTCCTGTGCTGTTCTTCATTAAAGAAAATCACCTTATTACATAGCAGGTCTGAACAATGGGAAATCAAAATTTTAGGACTGCTGTTAATAGTTGAAATGTAAATAGTCTACATCTCTATACCACAACATTACCTCTAGATGGAGTTATCATGAACCAGAGAAATAAGGTTGAGCATAAGTGAATAAAAGCACCACTTGAAGTTCTTTTTTTTTTTCTTTTTCCCATCCACTTGACCTGGAAGTCAGTCAGATACTTTCCTCTTGATATACCTTAGATTTCCCATACTCCTCACACTCCAGTTCTTTTGACTCTGAAGCAATTTCTGAACTGAAAAATGTAAAAAAATTAAATGCCATTCACAATCACAAAATCCTGTTATATCAAGATGTAGCCAATGGTATGTTTAATTTGGCAGTGTTCAAGGAAAAAGAGAAAACTCTTCATTTAATATGACTTGCTATGGTTTGGCTTTTTTTTTTGCATAGGGGGTGGTTTGTTTGTTTGTTTGTTTTTGTATGTTTACATCCTCACTATTTTCTTAATTTTGAATAGATTTTCCATTTTTCTTTCTTGCAACCCAGTATTTTGGTATTTCAAATCTGCTTATCTATCTTATCTGTTTTGGGGTCAGCTAGTAGATCTAGGTTGCAGTATTTGGCCACAGATGACAGCTTAAATTAATTTATCCATCTTAAAAGTAATGAATATTAAATTTATTGAATTGTTTTTTATTATCACTATCTTATAATTCTCATAAATTACCATTATCTTGCTACTTCTGTAAGAGAGAATTAAAGAAGTTTTCATAAATATATAAGCAACAAAATCCATTATTGGATGCAGGGGGGATATAGTGACAAAGAATGAGGAAAAGACTGGTGCTAAATGCTTTCTTTATCTAAGTCTTTAATAGTAAGTTCAGCTCTTCCCTGGGTAGCCCTGAGCTGAAAGACAAGGACTGGAAGCAGTATGAAGCCTCTGTGATCCAAGAAGAAGTGGCTGATGTGTGTTGCAATGGGCTGGGATCAGCTGCAGGGCGCTCAGCAAGGCAAAGTGCTGGGTGCTGCACTTGGTCACAGCAAACCTGCGCAACGCTGCAGTGCGTGACTGTGGACAGCCTGCATCCTGCTGCTTCTGCAGGGCACAGGGGCACTGAGAAAGACAGAGAAACATCAGATTGAAAAAGCTTTGCTCTGATGTAAATTCAGGCGACCTATTCCGCCCTCAAAACTGAAACAAACCGTTGGTGAATTTCTATTTCTGTAACCTGTATTTTGAGAACTCATACCTTTAGAATCATATCTTCCCAAGGCTGAAAACTGCTTTGCAACGAACTAAACTTACATATTATGCTGTGACAGCCAAAAAGTTATGCTTGAAAGATCTTGAAAGTTCAGCTATGGTTAGATAAACCTCAAGGAAAAAAATATAGAAAAAAGAAAAAGAGAAACTTGAAGATTTTGAGGGGGGAAAAATGTCTCAGAATTTATTCTAATTCATAGTATAAAGTGGGTGGAGTGTTATATTTTAAGAACAGATATTATATTTAATTAATTACTAGAACAATAAGAGATTTATTAATAACATTCTCATTGAAGAATATGTTACACCATTCATCTACCTTTCCTAGATCTGTGTGGTAAATCAAAAATAACTCTAGCTTTGCTTTCAGTATATTATCTTGTGTCATTCATCATAGCTAATGTATTTCAATCAAAGTCGTCTTTATAAAAAAAAAATGCTTATTGAATAAATAATTCATTTTGAAATGGACCTTAGAATTCCTGTAGTACAATGCTCTGCTTAAAGTGGCACCATTAATTAAGTTCATGTTTCCAAGTTTCATGCTTTTAGGACTTAAAAATTTCCCAGGACAGAGGATTACAGCTCCTCAAGGCAAACTGTTTCATGGCTCAGCTATTTCTTTTGTGGACTTTTTTTTACTAATATCAGGTCAGCACCTCTAGTTTCGCCTTATGATATTTTTTATTTTTTTAACTTCTATTCTATTCAATTGTAATTCATAAATAAATTGTAGTGATGGAAGTTAAAGGGAGCTAATATGCCTGTGGTAGCCGAAAAAGGACTTTAGTACTTATAAAAATGGAAACTAATATAAGAGATGAGTTAATGAACCTAGTGATCTAAAGGTAACCATGTCTACTGCACTCTTTTAACACTAAAACTTTGCAAATAACTCATGAAGTAGTTTGACTGTATAAGCATAAAATCATATGACATCCATAGTATATATTAAGCAGATCATGCCCTTTTACTTAGTTGCATTTATTAAAATGTCAGTAAAATAAGTAATTAGGCTAATATTAATTAATGATTAATCAAAAATAATTAGCCCAGCAGGTGACCAGTTTATCTGCTTAAGGTGAAAATCAGCTCAATTTCTGTCTTAAGTCTTTCATACTATTAGATTATAAGTAGAATTTTAGCTAAGTATACCAAAATTGTTAAGTTTCATTACTGCATATTAATACTTATAGTCTATATTTGATCTCTATGCAAAATAAAAGGAAATTCTATGCATAGAATAGTAATGACTTGACCTGACTGAAAATATAATAAAGGGTGAGTTGAGGCTCCATATTTAGGAGAGAAGGACAAAATTAAGTAAAACTATGCATCTGCAAAATATTCTGGATTATATAAAATAACTATAAATATAATTTAAATATAAATTTGCAGCAAGGAAGAGAAGTGAGCAAATGATCTTTCTTGAAATTTTTTCCTGGTGGAAGAAAGCTTTCACCCTCCCTCTGCAGCATTAAACACCTGTGGAACACAATCAAGAGCAATGGGCATAACTCATTCCTTGTTAACACTATCCCTTTTCTCACTAGTCCTCTGAGTTAATCAGAGAATAAGAGTATGAAAAATCTGAAAATACAGCAATCAAGGGCATCTCTGTTCCTGCTTGATACTCTCGTTAGCATCTGTTGCAGTTTTTAGATGCTGATAGGTGTTGTTCCAGGAAAAGCTCTTACCAGCTATGTTTTATTTCAGAGCATGGGTTACTGAGAAGAGTTTATACACCTAGAGAGACAGGTGGTTAGAGGACAATTGCCATTTCGCACATCTGTGTTGACTGTAGAGTTCACAGTAAATTGCTACCCTAAGATGAGCCTTTCAGAGTCAGAGATGATGATTTTTTGCATCTTTATATAACATCAATTCTGTCAGTAAAGAGATGATTGTTACTGTTTCATCTCATATTTTGTACAGCAAAAGCCTAGAATTCCAAGAATCTATTTTCTAATTGTAAATGTAATTTTGGAGTACAGTAACTTCTGTAAAAACAGCCAATTTCTGACAGTTCTACTTGGATATAGCATGAGAATAGCCAGTGATTTACAGCTGCAGCTAATATCACTGGCTTGGATTGTTTGTGGCAGGGGTTTGTTGTGTGTTTCAGCAGCATAAAAACTGATTATTTCAGTTCTGTAGATGTCTTCTAGCTGTCCCAGTCTCTTAGCTGTCCACTCATCCAGGAGTGATCTATTTATGCTGTACCAGTCAGTTGTAGCCATACTTTCAGATTAATAAATTAAAGGATATCAATTCCAAATTGTCAGTAAGAAGTAGATTTAAGAATACTTGAATTTTTTAGAGAATTCTTGTTTTCTGTATTTTTACATAAAATGAATAGCAAAAATGCCCTACAAGTAGCTCTTTTTTTTCCCCTCTCCTTTTTCTGTCTTCTTGCCTCTATGACCTACCAGTGATCAGGGTTAATTTAGTTTAATTTCTTCCTTTGTTCGCTGTAATTTTAGAAAAGGGTGTGGGTCTTAAATCATCAACTTCTGAGCCAGTGGTACCAGAGATCATTTTACCCGATGTTTGTCAGTAGAGTAAAAGCTATATTCAAAGATATTCTTCAATTTTTAATAAGTCTTTTTTACATATCATGTTTTGTTAAAAGTTACCTACATGTCTTTCCACGGTGGATTTGTATGCTTAACAGGTAGAACCTACAAGATATTACACAAAATGTGTGCAGTATTTGAGAATACAGAGAAAAAAGGTTTTCACGTCGCAAGGTGACAAGAAAGGAATTATAAATTCCTTGGTTTTAAGAAAATACCTTTAAATTTTCACCTGAGAATATTTGGAAAGAAATAATTTTTATCTCCAGGCTAATATTTCTGTTCTCTAACTAGAGAATATTTCTCTAGTGAATGTTGTGAATGTAATCTGGTGTACCTGCAAAAAGGCAAATTCTTCTTTGCTTAATTATTTGCGTGTCTCCGTTATCTTTAGCTGACTGTTCTTTTTTTCTGCACACCGCTTTTTCACTGCCGGTAGAGGGAGCACAGACCATTGGATTTTACTAGACAAAATAAACTAAAATAACTGCTGGATTTTAAATTCTAAACATATTTTTATTTCATGAATTAGAAAAGAATAGTTAATTAATACTAAATAATCAAGATTTTAAAGCCGTTTAGTTATGGTCATTCTGAAAATACTAGTGTGTCACTTTTATGAAATTTTAAGGTGAGGTGCCTGCAAGAAAAAAGGAAGAAAAATTACTGCCTGACATTAGTAATCTGATGAAGATATTATAAGCAGACTTTTAAAATCAATTTGAACATAATCCAGAATCAGTCTTCACCTGTTTAATCTTTAAAATATGAAATAATTTTACTCAAATAAGATAATTAAAGATAAATTCAGTATTGTAATTAATATTTCACATAGTAGTTTTCCTTTTTGAATTTTTTCAGTGAAAATATATTTTTGGTTTTAACATGTTAAATTTATATTTTTGTGAGAACCACAATTTTCAAGTAACTTAGAAATTAGTTCTTAAATTACAATGTACTTGAAAATAACATTATCTTTTTTTCTCCTCTATTTTCATAGCTTGTACTGAAATAAACTTTTATCACTCCTTTTCATTACAAGCTGTCAAACAGCAGGGTGTCTTATTTCATTGATTCTTAGACAGCTGCATTTTATGTTTTGATTTTTTTATATGTTATTCCTCTATCAAGCTTTAATCTTTCAATCAGTCAAATATTCCGAACACAATAGTTTTTGTAGGCAACTACAAAAGTAGTTTATCTTTGGAAGTTCCGAAGATATATTATTTCTGTAATATTTAACATTTTCTAGCATTATAGCAATAGACCAATGCAGGTTATTTGATTTCTGGTGGATATTTTTTTGACTAGTAATTAATCACTGCCAACCCCCTGAATAGTCGATAAAAGTTATGTTAGGTATGGCTCCAACTCCCAAGTCATCCTCTCCTTGTTGAAAATTAATGGCAATCAATCATAGATTAATTTCACATAAAGGTTTAATTTCACATAAAGAATCTGTTTGGTCCTTGCTGGTTGTTTATGTTTGGTTGTTTGGAGTTTTGTTTGTAAATATGGGCTATAAAGTATACATGTATATTAATTTCAAGGTAATTGACTCATCAACAAATAGTTAAGAAGCAGCAATTCTGTGATTTTGAAGGTAAATAATTTGAAAATTGGTCTTCTGGGGGATTCTGAGCATAGCCTAATATTGTTTTCTGGGGGATTCTGAGCATAGCCTAATATTGTTTGCTTCTGCTCTATTTCTTTTAAAGAAACCTGGTTTTGCTGTTTCTTGTACAAAAAAACTCCAACACAAACACCACATGTAGATTTTTTTTTTAGTATCTATTGGCACAGGTATGCACTTTTATGTATGTGTCTATACTTTTATTTTTCTATAGCACTAAAGAAAGTAGTTTACTCTGGCTTCTAGGTCAAACTTTAAATTAGGACACAAAACTAAACCTCTTGTATATACTTGTTTAAAATCAAAGGAGGATGTTGTCATAGCTGAACCTTTTAACTCTCCACATTGTTGTTGCTCCTGCTGCCCAAAAACTCGCCTAATTCTTTTTTTAGGTCTGGCTGCTACCCCTTGATTTGTGTCTTTTTTCTTTTGTCTATAAGAGTAGGAAATGGTATCTAAGGAGACA
The DNA here is from genome assembly GCF_030490865.1 of Poecile atricapillus. Classification (NCBI taxonomy): domain Eukaryota; kingdom Metazoa; phylum Chordata; class Aves; order Passeriformes; family Paridae; genus Poecile; species Poecile atricapillus. The sequence goes on along the minus strand of NC_081249.1, from coordinate 47,012,709 downwards.
GCAACACTAAACTTCTCCTATTTCTGTCACAGCTTATTTTTCCAGAGAAATGCAATGAAAGCATTGGCATTTATTTCTAACAAAATATTCTACAATATTTCTAGGGGTCTGGGGATTTGTTTTCTGCCCTGTGGATACCCACTGCATTGTGAGCTTGAGCACTCACAGAGGGCACTCACTAATTAAAGTCCTACTCTTGAAATTTTTCTCAGTGTGGGAAAATGATCATTTCAACCTTTCCCATAATGTCTGGCTATGATTTCAGTACATTCCATTTTTTTTAAGCTGTATTTTGAAATCACATTGAGGATTAAAACTCAGAATATCTCTGTATCTATGAAGATGTGTGTACACTTATAAGTTTTAAAATTAAGCACTACCAACTGCAAGTTATTTTAAATGTTTTTCTATTTTCTTTAAAGAAAGAAAATAATAAAAAATTACCAAAAAAATTATAAATATTAATATTCTGATGTTACATAAACTAGTAACAACTATAGAGACTTATATTTTCTAGATAACTTTCATATTAGATACTTAAACTTATCAAAGATAACTTAAGTAATTAGTGATTGAATACTATATATTATAATGTCTGAATGCATTTATTTAAAAAATGTTTCATTTCAAACAGCCATGGAATATTGGTGTCTCATTTATATATTCCAAAAAAAAAAAAATTGTTTTATACTTTTCTTTTTGATTCAGTTTATTTTTTTATTACTTTAGAAGATTAAATATATCTGAATGAAAGTAATTTTTTCTATCCAAAGAAAAATATTTTTCCTACTGTAAACACTTGTTAGAAAAGATAAAACTCTTTAGTTCACATATCTGTAATGATAAGAGTTAATCTTTTCCACTCAAAGCTGAAGTTTGGGAGGAGGAAACAGAGGAAATCAACAAAACACCAAAACCAAGTAATTTAAGTGGGAAAGCATTATCCCCATTTTTTTGATGAAGAACTGGAACACGGTTTTCAATTAGTTTGTGTACTGAGAGTTCTACAGGATTAAATAAGGTTGACATCTGAGAGACTGAGGGAAATTTCTTTATGTACTCTTCTGGAGTGGAAATAATAATCTGAGGGTACTGACAAGTGCATGTAAAAACTCAGCAGCAGATTTCTCACTCTGTTGTCCTGTTACAAAACAGAAGAAAAAGAAATTCTAATGTGCCTTATGACCTTAGTAGATATTATTAAATAATCATGAATTTCTTAAGAAATGTAGAAAAATTCTGATCAAATAACCATTATTTCATAGATGGATGGACATTTTATAGTATTAAGAGCATTAGTTTATAAGATTTTTCCATTCTTTTTCGTTTTAATCTTCCTACAATATTCCCTTTTCTTTTCCTGTACTGACATGTTTCCTGCAATGATTCCCAAACTATGATTTTGTCATCCTATGATTTCCTGTTAAATAGTGGTTTTCCAGTTTTACATTTCTGTTGTTTCTATCTAACACTGCTTCACTTTTTTTTTTTCTTATTTTTCTACTATTTCAAGTGCAATTACCAAGAAATTTTTGCCTATTTCAACTGAAAAGTTTCTTCCCTTCCTACCAGCCTAATTTCTCCAAATAAACAAGAAACAGTCAACTGGTCCTAAACAAAATTTTTGTTCTAGTGTTTTTGTTAATAAAAGATACTCCTTTCCCGTAAAAAAGATGAAAATTAACTTCAGCAGAAGAGCCTTCATTTTCAGAGACATAGCAAAAGAGTCAGAAACTCTTCAGCATCAGTTTGAGGAATTTTGTGTCTCTCAGATGAGAGAAAAACAAATAGCTCATTATATCTTGTTCCTCCTAACTTTTGACATGTTTGCTTTTCTGGAAAGGCAAATCTAAGTCTTGGAATTCACAATGAACCTGGGGCCTGTAGAAATCCAACTATAATCAAGTAATTCCTGTTAAATTTCCTCAGAAAAAGACAATCAATAGTAGTTCAATACAGAAGAAATTGGTAACTCCAGTTCCTATAATAATCTTCATTATGAATGAGCTTTAAAATTCTTATACTGTTCTTGTCACTGACTGAGGGTTTGACTATTAATCTTAGTAAACACAGAATCATAGAATGGTTAGCCTTCAAAGGGACCTTCAAGATCATTTAATTCTTGTTCTCTGATGTGGGGAGGAACATATGATACATTTTTTCTCTGCTTGTTCTTCACCTGTCAGAGGATAATTAGAGTTGATGGATTTCTGAAGTTTTCCTTATTGTTTTGAGAGTCATTAAACAGCTGAACAAGAACCACTCTTGTCTCTGAAATCTCTCTCCCTCTCCATCTCTTCTGAAATATAACGATGTGTTTTCAAGATAGCAAGCTTACTGAAATTAAATAAACTTTTTTTCCACCATCTCATAAATGTCATCATATTTTGCTTTTGACTCTAAGTTTCTTTCTAGCTGAGATTTATAGACAGAGACCTCTATCTCTTCTAGGAGACTGAATTAGTCTAATTAAAAATTTCATTACTATTGCTCTTTGTTTACTAAAATCCTATTATATTTTCTTGTAAGTTCATAAAGATTGCAAGTGGTTCAGCAAGTTATTACCTAACTCCCTTAACATAATGCCATTCATAACATACTGAGCTGTAGACTTATATATGCAAAAATTTTCCTGATGCTGTCTTATCTACTTTTATCAACAGTTATATTGATCTTGTTTTCATTAATTACTAATTCTCAGAAAATGTTCATCTTTTCCTGAAAGGACTTTAAAAAACATAGGGTAGAAGTTTAGTTATTTTAGAATTATCAATGAGTGGCTTGTACTCATGAGTACTATGCCTGCTATCTCTACTGCCTTACTTGCTTCCTAAACTTATCTTCTGATTTTTTAGTGAACACTCCCTTGTTTTTTCTCATTTCCCTGGCAAGCATCCATTTAAGGAATTATGATAGAACCTGATGTCTAGAAATGAGAGCATGGACTTAGTAAAAATTATCAAAAAATCCTTGATAAAGCATTTATTTTGTGCTCCTTGGATTTGAAAATACATAGAAACAATGAAACATCAGCATCCAGCTGTGTCTATAAATTAATGGGATAGGATGAAGCACACTGTTAACATTTTCCTGGGCCCAATTTGGAAAATTTAATGAATATAAATGTTCAGTGTGAATAAGGTTTACAAAATATATCTCAAGTGGATTATGGCTCTACCTAATCTATGATTGCTTTATCCCCACCACCAGTACTTCTCCCTTTTTTGCCTCCTCCCATGTTTTTTTTGTCGAAATCTAGGCAGACTACTTAAATCCTATTGCACATCCACTGCACAAAGTAGTAGCAACACAGAAGCAAGCTGAAAAACTGGTAATTTCTTTGCTGCTTTTTAGTTTCTTCTGTTGCTCTGCATTGCAAGTGTTGTCAAGAATGATTCATATACTAGACCCATGCTCACCTTGCCTGAAGTACTCAGCTCTTCCGGTGTTTGTCAAGATAGGATTTTTTGTTTTGTTCTCATCCACACTTTTACCCTTGCAGTGACACGGTACAGCGGTTTTATTTTGATGGCTACCTGTGCAACCATCTATGACTGTAGACAACATTATCTTTTTCCAGTCTTCTCTATGAGCTATAGTCTGGTTTACATGGATGAAAGAGATGATTGCCCAAAGTGTTTTTCTATCAGTGAAACATTCATTCACTTGTCTCACTCACATATATCTCACTGTGTATGTAATCATAACAAACCTTCATTTTCACCTCCTTGGACTGTTTGGAGTCTGTTCTAAAATGGAACTGCTTATCAGTCTTGGAAAATCACACTTCTTTTTTAAAATAATGCTTACAATCAGCAAATGGAGAGTTGAAGCCTTCAGGAACATATGTGTATATTTATACATTCTTGCTCTACTGAGCGAACATTGTTGACAGATCTGACAGCACTTCCTGAGAGTTGCTGGAGTAATAGTAAACAAGATGGCTGGAACTTGTATATTATAGTGGTTTTAAGTTGTAACTATAGTAATATGTCTTCTTATTTTTTATATAATTTGGACTATTTCAATAAAACAAGGAGTTATTCAAACTAAATACTATTTAGACATTCTCTAGTTCATTTTCCCCAGCAATGAGCAGAGACATCTTCAACTAGGTCATGTGGCTCAAAGATCCATCCAACCTGACCTTAAACAGTTCCAGTGATGGGGCATCCACAGCTTCTTAGGGCAACATTTTTGAGGACCTCACCACCATCATAAGGAAAATTTCTGACCTACTCTCTCTCAGTATAAAACTGTTGACCCTTATGTTACAGACCTGGGTAAAAGGTCTTGCCTTCCATCTTATGAAAAAGAAAAATAAAATTTAAAAATTCACAGCACAGAAACATAACAAGGTTTATTGCAAGTTTTACCAAAGCAATCTACGCTACAATAGTGAAAGAAACAATTATACCAGATTGTGGGTAAAGATACTTTTCAGTGTCACAGAGCAGAAAAGTGATGACAGCTGCCAAAAGGAAATAGTCACAAATGGAGAAAAGAATCTCTAACGATGTGATGTTCTTTCTTTTTGCATCTATGGGGAGGTCAAGAGTTCAAAGTTCACTGGGCCTCAAGAGTTGCAAAATTTTGTAATAAAAATTTGGTTTAGAAATAAAGAAATTGGTCACATTTCTATTTTTTTTCCCTTCTTTATGACAATCTCAGAAGAATTCTTACCATTTTCCTATCTATTATATTGCAAAGCTTTATTCCTGATAGTTATGGACTGAGCATCCTAACTTCTAATATATCTCTCTCTCTCAAGCACATAAAGTAGTAAATAAATCAATAAAAATATTTCCTTTGTCTAATCTAAAGGTTATCATGACTAATTTTTCAGCAAACCCTGATGATATTGCTTAGTTTGAATCCTAATGCAAGTATATCGCAGGTCTCTTAAATATTCTTTGTATGCTGTTTATAGCACTGGATAATTTTATAAAGTGGAAGTGTAATTTGTGTTCAGAATGGAGTTGCTTAAACCAATCAGTGTGCTCCACAATATGGAAAGAGTAAGATCAGTTTGACTCTTTTGTTTTCCTGAAGGGAAAACTCTTGAACTCTGCTGATTCCCTTTTGTTTAGAATAGTAGTGCTATAGATGCCACACAATTTTATTTTGTACGACAGGAGAAATCATTTTAACTGCCTGTGAGAGACTGGACTGATTAATGGCTCATGCAATCTATTTCACTGCCCAGGGGCAGAGGGTGTGCATGTCCACCACAGGAAGCTAATGCTGGGTGTTGAACAACATAACTGAAGAGGCTGATAAGAAGCAAATTCTGGGATGATTTTTTTTTTTTCACCTCCCTTACATAACAGCTCAGCTGTGAAAACTCACCTCCAGCGAAGTACTGGGACAGTCACAGGTGGTCTGAAGGTATTCACCCCTTCTGACAGGGCAGAGTTGACTCAGCTGTGTTGAGATGAGGGGCAGCTGCGTCATTCACATCATTACATCATTCAGTGTGAAATTTACTGCCCTAGGGGAGTTACCTGGGTGTTCCCACCTGAAACTGAGAGCATACAGGGCATGGAACTTTATGTTTCATGGGTTTCTTCCACCTTTGATAGATCAAGATTGTAACCCTCACTTTCATCAACAGATGCTGAAATTGCAAAAGACAAGTCTTGTTATGGGATCCAATGGGTGACAACTGTACATCTTTCTGCTCTTATTCCTTCTGGGGTTTTTTCCTATTTCTTACTGTTAAGTAAAACTCCCTACTATTGACTTTGGCATATGGTCTTGTTTGCACCTTAGTTTGGGCAGAAACATCTTTCTAATAATTTTAATAACTGGATTTTAACAATGGCAAAATGGAAAACTCCCTTTGAAGTGAGTCTTAGGAGATGAATACATTTATAGTACTTTAGTCAAGCTAGATTATACTGGTGTACGTCTATTACACATTTCAGAGGAAATTAGTATGATACCATGTAAATATAATTACAACTAACAGACACTGCAATGGAATCACTCACAAGATTAGTTTTCAGTTTCATTAATTAATTACTTCATGTAAATAAAATGGAATTTTTTAGTAAAAAAAATAATGAACAAGGATGAGGAAGTTAAATCACCATTTTTTTCCTCTTCAGACAATACATTGTGGAGACCTATTAAATTGAGCCACTTATTCAATTGGATAACATATTAATGTCAAGCCCCGCAATTTAATGGCAATAATATTTGGTGATTTATAGTTATGTAGTTATGTGAATGCATCCAGAAAAACACATTGACTCTCTCACACAAAACTGTATTAAAAAAACAAAACAAAACATTTGGTGCTTAGTTGTTCCTATATGAATGATAATTTACTGTCCAGTTGCTCAGTCCTGACCCTCAGTAGAATGGGAGACAGAATCAAGGCAAAAGTGAGAATACCTTCTTGTTGAGATAAACACAGTTTAATAAGTGAAGGGAAAGGACAGAAAAAACATTGAGTGATTCAAAGATTAAACAAAACCTCACAACCTCCCACCAGCGGGCTGATGCCCAGCCAGTCTCCAAGCAACAGCTAGCTGAGGTCACAACACCCATTACACACCAAGTGTTACTGCTCAGCATCGCATGGTAGGGAACATCTCCTCAGTTAGTTGGGGTCTGCTGTCTCAGCTGTGTTTCTTTCTAATGCCCTGTGTGTCCCCAGCCCATTCATTGTGGGTAGAGTTGGGAAAAAGACCTTCATGCTGCGTAAACACTGCTCAACAATAACACTGGTGCATGAACCCTGTTTTAGTCACACATCCAAAACACACCCCCATATCAGCTTCTATAGAGAAAATTAATTTAATCCCACTTGGACTCAGTAGAAAGTGTCTGCTGTCAACAATGTGTGCTCAACTTTAGATGACTAATATTTCAAAATATCTGAATTTAGGTATCTGCTTTTTTGGCTGAATAGGAGAGGCATATTTAATCTTGGTTATGGGTACAAATACTACTGAAAATCATGTATTTGTTTTATTGTTTGGAAAATGGCATCTACTCATTTTATGATTTCCTCCTAGCATAGTGGGATTAACTATGTACTTACAATTAGTAGGTAGATAGTCTACAGTGGAAGGACACAGTGTTTGCACTCACTTTACAGTACAAGGGCAGGATTGTCTGGATGTACTCTGATATGACCTGGTTTGAGATTGTTTAGCTGTAATTCCAAATTTCTAGCAGTCAAGTAAGTATTTTTTAAATTTGTTGAATTTAATTTTAGCTTATGAAAAAAACAAGTAGTCATTTTCTGTCAGCTGAAATGCCCATATCTTCAGAATAAAATGTAGCATGGAAGAATGGAAATACATGGAAAGTGTCAGGGTCCTACACTAAAGAAGTGCAACTTGGTGTTGCTTGGGTAAAAGCAGTTTTAGAAATGAGAGTGGGGAAAAAATATTTGGAAACTATGAAATTGTGTGTCCTGCTTTCAGATAACATTAAAATAAACCCCTGCAGTCTCAAAGTGGAGGAGAAAGAAAGCAACATCCCTCTCTGATGGAGAGGCAGAAGAAGCTGCTATCATGAACACCACCTGTCAAAAACCACAGGATTCTAAATGACTGACTTTATCTCTCTGACAGAAATCAACAGCCTTATTATCTCAAGGAAAGCTGTAAATTCGAGCATAACGCCAGGAAAGGGGTAGATGGCATGAAGATATTCTTCTCTAGAAGAATTTTAACTTTATTATTAACAAACTAATAATTTGAACAATTCAGTTACTAAAATTTTAATCAATACTAAAGTTTTGCCTTCCCTAATCAAGTATGTTCCACTTTTTGTACATGAAAAAATTTTGAGCATAAGAAATTGCCTAAGTGTCCATGGTAGAAATATGGATAAAATTCAGCTCTTTACTGCAGAATTCAGTTTCCTATACCACAAAAATATACTGGAGCTTTCTTTTTTACATTTTCTTTTTGACATTTCACTTACCGAATAATTTCATTTTCTGTAGGTTTGGTTTTGTGGGTTTTTTTTAAGAAACTTTCAGAAAATATCATCATGTACTCAGCTCCTAGAAACTTGACAGCAATTTCATTTTTTGGGAAGAGTCCCTTCTGAGCGCAAAATTAAAGCTAGGTTCTGGCAGAAAAGTCATTCCATGAATGTCACAACTGACAATGCTGAGTTTCTTTTGGATTAGTGTTCTTGAACTGATTGAATTATCAGGGTTATATTGAGAGGTGATATTATCAGCATGAAGAAAATATTTCGTAGTAGTGAGAAATTTTTTGACAACAGGCACAAACTTGACAGAATAAATCCATCAGTGATACTGTGTGCTATCTACCTGGCCATGTAGTTGCATTAAATATATAGCACTGTATTTATATTTAAGTTGTTTATTTATATTTAAGTCCATCAACTTTGGAATATTAACATGTTTGCTAGAGGGGCCTTACTGACATGTTGTTTAAATGTAAATATATCCAAGCTTTATATAAGCTTCTTTTTTTTTTTCAATTCAGGTAATCCTAATGTAGCGGCCTGAAAAGTTGAAATAGAAGAATGCTAAGATGTACATTCCACTCCTGTCCAGGCTACTGGTTTGCCTGCCAAAATATTGTATCATTCTCCACCTGAGTCAGGTACTGACAAAAGACACTTAAAATCTTTTTTTTTGCACAGAAATTTGTTGAGAAACTGTAGTTCTTTGAAACCGCTGGAATGTGGAATAGTTTAGGTGGTAAGGAACCTCAGAACTTTCCTAAACCCTGCTCTAGGCAGGGGCAGCTGTAAGGTCAGACCAGGTTATTCAGGGCTTTGTCCTGTCAGGTGACAAAAACCTCCAAGGACAAGGCATAACTTCCTAAGGCATCATCTTCCACCACTAGACACTCCTCAGGTGGGAAAAGCTCTCAGATCCAAGTCTGTTATGTGCCTCTTTAGGCCCATTATCTCTCATCCTCCAACTGCACACTGCTGTGGAGGACCTGCCTCTGTCTCTCTGATGTGAGACCTTCTGCTGTTAGGTTCCCCCAGAATTTGCCTGTTCTCCAGGCTAAGTCCTGTTCCCTCAGGCTCCCCTAACACAGCAAGTGCTATTGTCCCAAGCATCCCAGCAGCCTTCCTGAACTTGTCCCAGCGTGGATCTGTCTTTCTTGTCTTGGGGCTCCATTGAGAGCCAACACAACACTAACATTTTATACGCTATCATATAACTATTGCACAATGCAGAAATGTTTTGTAACTTCTACATTTTAAATAGTTTTACCTATGCAAAAATTCACACATTCAAGCTCACTGGTCTTGAATTAATTTTATTCTAAGATTTCTGTTCACATCTCAGTCTCAAAGTAAAATTTAGGAGATGTAAGCAGATTAAACCCCTCTGCATAACAAATCTTCTGATTTTTCAACAGCTGTAGACAGCAATGAAGTTTTTTTCATCCCTTCATTAAAGTATACCAGCTGTATTTCCAATATTTGACTTTTAAATTTCCAAATACCATCATTTACTGCCCCAAATTTCCTTTGCTAATAAAAGGGAGAGGATAAATTTTCTAATTATATTTAACATCTTATATTGAAGTATTTACTAACACAGATGGCTGCTTTTAGCGTATGGTTCATTTATTTGGTGTTACTAGTACATTGAAAATATATTAATTACCCATGGTCAGTAGGCATTTTAATTACTCAGACTTCATTTGTTCAGTCACATTTTATTCACACATGTTTTTGTGACTGTTCTTTAAACAGAAAACCAGATCATTTTTCTTATTATTTTTTTCCTTTCACCAATCTCCTTGCATACAGTAGGCAGTGTGTGTGTGAATATCACACTATTATGAGATAGGGGATATTATAGATGTAGGGTAAATATTTCTCTGTGTGTATACCCTGTGGGAAATTCAGTGCTTGAAAAACTCTTTGATAGGACTACAGAGTACTGTAAATGGCCATTTCGCAGAACTTGTCCTTTCAGAGATAATCCTGAGAAATCATATTTATTGCCCTCAGTCATGATTAAATGAAAAAGATGAGTTAGGAAAAAAACCCAAAAGATAGCATGCATATGTACTTTCTGCATCTCTAGATGATCTCTAAAACAAGAGAGTTCTAGAAATGGGATAGGCATGTAGTGGTTGTTGAATGACCTGTGTGTTTCACTGAGAGATAAACACTAAAGGTAGGGATACCCTACACATACCCATGGTATGTGTCTTCATATTTTAAATACCTGTACCATGGCTTCAAATGCTCTATTTGAGCTGGGCATGAAAATGATGCTTTTTTGGGGTGATTTTTTTTTCCTGTGTGCTTTCATAGCAAAAAGAAAGTCATATACTTAGACGTGAATATAAAGCTTCCATTCAAATTGACCCTTGTCCATCTAAATTTCATGCTATATATATTTGACAATGTTTAGAATCTTATATTTTCTCTATATGGAGGGAATTCTAGGGGAGGGCTATAACTTCTTTTATTTACAGTTAACAGCTTGTTGGTCAAGGACTTTGAGAAGCTCTGGAGCAGACCACACAAACAGCTTTATTGAAAATTGTTTTCAGTTAATTATTGCTAGTAGTTACAGAGTAACTGCAGGTTGACTGTTATTCCAATAACATGTTCTTCCAGGACATGAGTCTTACAGCCATCTCTGATCTCTGGACACCACACAAATCATGACTTTCATCCTTAGCTTTTAGACACATGCAGAGCTCAGCTATGTGCAATTGTAGTGGAAGTCTCACAATTCCATAATTTTTTTACAAACACAAGTTATTAATATGCAAACAGTACTAGTCTTTGAATCTGATATTTATTGTTATGCAATTTGCATAGTTTATCGGTCAAGATATTCTGTTCACAGAGATTGATTGGTTACATTAAAATAAAAACTTGTGCTTGTTTCCTGTGTATTGAATAGTTTTTATCACTGACACTAAGCAACTTTTTTGTGTTGACAGTACTATAGTTTAGAAAACAAATATGTGACTAATCCCGATTTTAGATTAGACTTGCATACAATTTTCTCTGGAAATCCTAAAACTGAAAAGTACTTCTCCACAAGCCTTCTGCTGAAGGCTTAGTGAGATTGCCTCAATAATCCAGGGGTTAAATTTTCTAGTGTAAGCACATTGTGTATTGGATGTGCAATGAATGACAGACCCAAGACAGAAGAGAGTGTACCTCTGAGCCTTGGTCATGATGCAGACATCACAGACATGAAGAGACACAGAGATCAAGATAAGGATAATGAGGTAACCTGAGAATCATGTGAAAAATATGAGAAAATTTTCTTCCTGGAGAAATAAGCTGAATGTTCTGCAACCAAAATTATGGCAACTCTAGAGAAACTAGGTAAATGAGGAATCCTAGAATCAAATTTGAATTAGTTTTTTGAAGCTAAAATTTTCTGAAGTAACTCATTAAATAAAAAAAAATCAGTAGATTTTTCACTCATATTTACTTAAGGAGCCACTTGAAGCAATGAGAAAAAATACGCAACTCTCTGGGTTTTGGATAATGAAGAATTTTTCTGTCACAATCCTGAGTGCATCAAGAGGCTTTAGTTGACCTGATCAGCCTCTGTGTTTTTCCGCAATTCTTTGCAACTTTTTCCCCAAGGTTGAGCAGCTTGTTTTAAAAGTCAGATATGACATAGTGCAGTCGTGTGTCCTTGTACCAGACATCCATAAATACAGAAAAATTTCCAGAAAGAGAATGAGAAGTCGAAAGTCATATACTGCCAGAGAGCTGTCAAATGCTTCATCTGGGCCCCTGTGTGTGCAAATTCTGACTATTGATCCACGCATTGCATTTAGGCATAGTCCTTGCCTGGGTTCATCAGAGGTGTGCTGTGTTTGGGTCTTATTTTCTGCTGATCTCAGCACTGCCATGATGATTTGAATTCCCAGCTTGTCTTCAACCTATGGATTTACCTGATGATTGCAGGGTATTCAGCTGACCCCAGTCACCATTGCCATTCCTGCCCTGGTACCCAGACTTCACTACTTCAAAACATCTTGAATTCTAAACTGAACCAGCATCAGAGAGTTTCTCTCAGTCTGTGCAGGAAATACCTGAGGTTTTTGGTGGGAGACGTTTTATTTTGTGGTTTTAATTTATTCAGCTTATTAATATGAAGAAAAGAAAATTGGCAGGCATAAGAAGCCAACATACAATGCATAAACATGCAAATCACCTTAAGTTCTTCTGCTTCCATTGGCTGTGAAATGCAAATAAAATTTTAAGAAATAATAAAATGTAATCCCATAATGAGATATGCTGGAAGTATGCTTTCAATCTACCCCTGAAATTTGAGTTTCATTTAGTCTTTTAATCTTGAGTTCAAAGGGAACTTGATCTAACACAATTTCTGTACCCCAATTTTTATATCTTTTATTTCTTCTTCCATTTTAGCCCCAGTTTTTTTTTTTGTTTTGGTTTTTGGTTTTTCTTTTGTCACCACAGTAGTGGTAAGAGGTCTTGGGCTTCTAATACTGAATTCATTTCCAAAATGTGCTTTGCCAGTTCTCCTTCTGCCCTACAGATAATATTGCTTCCAAAATTTGCATTTTCATAACTCACTAATCTTAAAGAGTTCAGGAATACATGCAGGGATTTAACAGATGTAGAACTGAGCTGCACAGCACATAGGAATGCTGATGTTTTATTAAATGTTATGTGATTACCCAGAGTATAAATTCCAGAATTACAGGATAGTGCTGTTTTAATCTTCATTTTCTATTTTAAATTCTTCTTTAAAACTATTCCAATCTGGAATCTAATCTGAAAACAGTTACTAGTTATAGTTTTTTGGGTTTTAATCTGCATTGATATTGTTGTGCATGTGGTTTCAGCAGATGCACTCCATTTGATAGTGGATAAAAATTAGGCTGAATTGTTTTCACTTTCACATTTTTTCCTTAAATCAGTCATGTAGAACCGCAATCAGTTACATGCACTTATTTCTGGCTTCTTTTACTTGAAAATAGTAACTTTTCTCTTGCTTCATATTCTCTAATTTTCCTTTTATAAAATATAAGAACTATAAGAAAATATAAGAAATAAGAAAGATATAAGAAAATAAGAAATATAAGAAATTAAGGCAGTCAAATCTCACAGATCTTTAAGCTTTATTGTTCATGCTGAGTGGGGACAAAATCTATAGCTTGTTTTACATCTTTTCATTCTTGGAAATAAAGAATAATTAGAGGTATGCAAATTTTCCAAGAATGCAGCTGTGCTTTCTTGTAACACTTAAACAAAGAAAGAAAGGGATACATAGAAGATGGATTTACTTTTGGAACTGGTTCCTAAGGCTATCAGTCTTCTGCTGGTCTTTCCTGTCACTGTGTGACATTTAAAAGGATGAGTCTTTCAAATTGCGCTATGCCAAATGTAAACAACAATGCTGCAGTGTGATTTGAGATTTACAGTAAAGATGGAGAGAGCTGCTTTCAAGAAATTACCCTTGTGATTGCAGAAATGGAAACTCAATGAGGTTTAGTTGGATTTTTTTTAATACCTTACTATTCAATTTCAGTTTGTTTTTAAACTCTGTGGAAAAAAACATATAGAAATATTTTATTTTTGACATTGCAAGAACCATCTAAGAATGATGTCTGAATAAATAAATGGAAATTGCTGAAATAGCAACTTCAGAAGGAATATACCAAATCTGATATGATAGCTGGGAAGTAAATGGAAGAAAGTAAGGAAAAAGATTGATCTTGGTTTGATCTGACTAAATATCTCAGCACTTTTGTCACTGTTCCTTCACCTTGATTTATAGTGTCTTCAAAAATTTTTCAATAGCTATTTTAGTGGGTTATCCATTTATAAACATCTTTGAAATCAATAAAGTACAAGTGTATGTTTATCATCTACGACAAGCATGTTCTGAGTGAATTGGCATGGGGTTTAGGATTGGAATGCAACTGAGGAAACATGATTTCAGGATAGTTAAGTCCAAACATGGATAATATATATCATTGTTAAAAGATCTTCTGGTCTGTTTTAGATTTTTGTTTTACAGATAGCCGTAGTTATACCTTTGGCTGGTCTCAAAATGACTTAACACTATGTGATACCTTCTTCCAGTTATGGTATCTGGAGGTAAACTAACTTAATTTGACCTTTCATCTCTAGAAAACATTATATACCTCCCCAAAACATATTTTATTGCTTGTTCATAGCTTCATATACATGCAAATAAGTGACTTATATATGTTATACTGTACTAAACTCATATTGGTTATGACAACTAGGCTCGAAACAGAACAAAGTTTTCTATGCATCTGGCCACGTTATTTTGGGTCATGAGCACAAATACTTGTGAACTGAGACTTTATTTGACTGTTTGAGCAGGGAAGGAATTGTCACTATATATCATAGAATCACAGAATCATAGCAGGGTTTTGGTTTATAGATGCCTTTAAATAACTTAGTTCCAGCCCCCTTGTCATGGGCATTGTCATTTCCTTAGTCAAGGTTGCTCAAAGCCTCATACAACCTGGCCTTGCTTATGGCTGCCATAAATGTATGTTTAAATGCCATAAATGTATATTTTACTTCAGTATTTTTGGAACAGCTTTCCAGGTGTAATTTCATAATTCTATGGAGTTTATCTTTCAAGTATTGTATTAAGAGAAGTTGGTTAGTAAGCTAAAGGCCTACACCCGGTCAGGTAGAAAGCAAATGACTAGTTGCTTAAAGATGTTATTAACATCATTTTCAAAACAGTCAATCCCAACAATTTAGAACTGAAAGTAAATTTTTCTTCTTGAAGCTTTACAAAATGGTTGTGTAAAAAAATGCAAATCAAGACAAACAACCTAAGCAATTTAATTTATATCTATTAAGTCAAAAAGACTAAGTCACAGCAAAATGTTGTATTGGAAAATTAATGGCTGTTACTTCTCTGCAGCTTGTTTTTACTTGACACTTAAAATAATTACAATGTTAAAAAGCTGGAGTACCACACTAAGAAATATTTGAGTATTGACTGAGAATAAATTGCCAAATACTGGATTAACAAAACTACTTCCTGGACCACTTAGGGTCTTTTACATAGTTCCTGAAACCTCCAGACCTTATGAAGGTAGGTAGTTCTAAGGAGATCATTGGTAGAGGTGCTCTAAATACAAAATGAAATAGCAAAAATGTTTAGAATGTGCTCCAGATAAACATAAAACAGAAAATTCAGGCATATTTTCATCTAGAGATCTAGGTAAGATTAGGTGACAAAGCTTTTGTTGGTATATATGCATTGAACAGTGACAGGAAGGGCAGCAGAAAGCTCTTCGATCATTCATGAAGTAAAGATATGTCCACAGATAGAGCATCTTTTTTCAGTTTTTTTTTTGAGTCACTACTTAGAACTTAAGTGAGGCAGAAAGCAAAATCAGATGTTAATAAGAAAGAACAAATTATACATCTAATCACTGACATGTACCACTTTTCTCCAAATATTTTAAATGTATTGTCTAAATATTGTCCTTTACATTTCATTAAGATCAGCTGAAATGGAATGCCTAATGGACAATGAATGAATACCATAAGTCAAACGAGTTCATCAAGTTAATGAGTCATTTAATGGCAGCATTGGGGATGAATGAAAGGATTATTTTCATGAACTGCAAAATGGGGGAAAAATAAGAAATATTCTTCCACTGTATAAGGTCCTCAAGTAAGTACTAAGCAAAGATTTGGCCAAAACCATTTCTCATGAAACCAATTGTGAACTAGATGGTATCTCTTTGTGACAAAAACAGTGAGGTGGGAAAAGAAAAAAACTAACACTTGAAACCAGAACAGCAATTACATTTATTGGTAGAAACAATGACAGTGATTCTTTGCATGCACTATTTTGAGAGAAATGGTGGATAATCTAAGCAAGAAAAAGCCTTTTCTATTCATATTGCATTGTGGGACAAAATTGTGTATGTGTGTAAATATATACATACCAATGTAAAGTGGTTACTGCTTACACACTTTATCCCAACAGAAATGAGCTGAGAACAAACCAGTTCTTAATTTGGCCTTGTCTGAAATGTACTTCTATCTTTTATAGATCCTTTTAAAACTGAAGACAAATGAACAATAAAGGTTAATCATGGTTGTATGAGCTATGAACATGTATTTAAAAAAAAAAATAATTGCAGAAGCAAATAGCTTTCTGATTCCAGAACACTACTGGAGTTTTCTCCTCCAGTTTCTGAGACATTTTCTTGTCCACTCATTTTCACACATGTTTTTTCCTAATTTTGATTCTTCTTCAGAGTTGTAGGGAAGATTTGTCAATAAGGTTGCGGTCTGGTGTTAATATACTTGCATTATTGCCAATCCATCCTAAAACCAGGAATAATACCTAGAAGTTGTGAGCCATTATCTTCTTTACATATCAGTTTTCCATGTCCTTCAGCTACTGTCCTCGTGACAGTATTGATTTTACTTTGCTTCATTGCTGGCAACAACTAAAAAAGAAAATTTAAAAAAGAAAACCCCAAAACAAATGAAAGACATGGAAATTATATAGTTTCTTGTACCAAATCAATTAAGACATACTAAGATTACACTCTAACCTAAGGATAGCAGTTAAGTGTGTAATTTGTTTGACTAAAGGAGACATCAGTTAGCCATCTATGGTGCCCTTAAAGGCAGAAACAGGGACTTCTAGAAAACTCCATCTCATCCTAATATAAATATTTAGCCCAGGTAACCCAATCAGTTATCACCTGATATAGTTATTCTCTTTCCTAGTTATACAGGGAACTTGGTATTTATTGTATTTTAGATATCTAAAATTAGGTAACATCATAGGCTAATTTTTCTGTTCAAACAGTAGTTTCATAGAACCTTCAAAATCACATAACATTTTAAAAGTGGGAAATGGCAAACAAGTTTGTTTACAAGAATATTGCTATGACATGGAATCAGCTTTGAGAATAAACCATAAATAAGAACCAGAATAGTGCAATGGCAAATGAAAATTATTAATTCATTTAACACTGAAGGAATTAAATTGTAAATTCAAATGAAATGAATGACTCCTGGTAACTGTGGGTCTGATGAGTAATGGTTGACAACAAAAGGATATATGAATAAGAAAGTGTCCAATTACTTATGCATAAATGCTTAGTACAATGTGGGACAACACCAGGTGCTCAAGGAACAGGACGTTCCATAAATCCTTTGTCATATTTGTCAGCTGTTATACTCAAAATTTTGCTGTGGGCTATGAGGACTGCACCTTATTTGCCAAATCAGGAATGTGCTTCTAAGCTAATTAAAATCTTAATTAGAATTAAATCTTAACATTCTAGCCAAAGACATATTATTAGTTTAGTTATAGCAATAATAAAAATTGTTCAAATTATATACAGGTTAAACTGATATAAGTTTTCTACTGTCTATAAGTTTCTTTGATGTTCTACTATGTTTTTCATATCCAGAAGTCTTTGGATTTGATTTGGGAAGGGATTTAGATCATGTTGTTTCTGTCCCAAGTTCCTTGCTGAGAGAAGTATAATACTGATGAGTGTTTCTTCTTTTCCAAGAAATGAGTATGTAATTTATATTTATGTTTTCTTTCTCCTTAATCCAGGACATGCTTGCCTTTACTTTTTATGTTTGTTAGTAAAATCTATGCCTTGGTTTGTCTTCTGTGGTTCTTACCACATCTGAATTTATCATATGTTCAGTGACTTACATGAATTTCAAGCCTGAATTTCTTTAATATCAGTAGTGTTTTGGGTTTTTTTTCCTAAAGCTTTAGGTTTCTTGTATACCATGCACTGTCTTTCTTATTATATTATACCTGTATTTGGTACTCCTACTTTCAGAAACAGTCTTCCTCTACACTATATATTTATGACAGGTAATACATATTTCAATCCACTTAGAATAACTACTTGCTTGTAACTGCTAATATCTGTGTAAAATGTTGGTTATACCACTCAATTATACCCAGATAAATTGTAATAATTAAGAGGATTATTTTAATTTATTAGTAGTTAAATACTTTGATGATATAATTAATAATTGGAAGAAAAAGGGAGCTAACACAGAATCACGGAACATTGTTCTTATTTTCTGCATCAAGTCATCTTCAGCACTATCTGGACTTGAGGTAAACATGATCCATGTTTTGAAGTGGCATGACATTTCTATTTCTACATGACAAAGACTTGGTATTCCTCACTGGCTAGTTCTAACAATGGGAGAGCAAAACAAGTGCTAATAAATCTGCCCTGACCAGTAACAGGAGTGTTGGCACATGAAAGGCATCATTGCAACAAAGCAAGGAATCTTGTATTTAGAATTTTTATTTAAGGATTCTGGGATTTGTACCTTGCTTAATTTACCTTACTGGGAAAAAGAATCTTTATTTTGCAAGTTATTGTTTTTCTTTTTTTACAAGTTATTGGTTTTCACTCCAGACAGAAAATTGACTATTATGTAAGTCTGAAAACTTTGCTTTTTGCAATTAGTTATGAACACTGCTAGGATCTTGGTTTAGTCCTACCATTTCCCACTCAGATTTTCTTTTATGATTCAGATCTCAAAACATCCCAAATTTTTTACTTCGTCAGTAAAATACACACCTGTAGACCATATTCTTGATAAGTTAGTATATCTAGATTGCATTTTTCAAACTCATTTTTATTATAATAAAAAAAAAAATCCTTGTTACATTGTGATCTGAGATTACTTCTTCATACTATTACTCTGTGGACATTTTACCTCTTCATCATATTGGCTTCTTCATTTTTTCAAGAGATAATTATTTCCATTACTAAATTTTTTCTCCTTTAGCTGCAGTTTTATTTCCCACAGGTGTTCTTACAAAAAGCATATATTTTTAATATGACTGTTGGTTAAAACAGTGACTCAAATATTTTATGAAATATTAAAATGTGGACTGTTTTTGAGGGTGTTTGTTTAGTTTTTTTTAATCTGCTAAAATTCTTCTAGAAACTCAAACTGAATCTATGTCCACATTTTTTATTATGAAATATAAAGCCTATTTTCAACTCAGACCAGAACTGTAAGAAAAAAGAAATTCTTATGCTTATTTTCTAAACTAATCTTGAAATAAAACCTTATTTCTTTACTCATCCTCTCACTCCTGATTGCAGTCAAGGTTAAAACACTTTCAGCTGCAAGTGATTTGTAGAAAAGTATTGTATCACTTTTCTTATTCTATTCTTTCTTTATCTTTGTGCAAAAAAAAAAACAAACAAAAAAACCCTAAACCCCCCAAAAATAACAACAAAACAAAAGAAAATAAAAAACAAAGGCAAAAAAAAAAGACAAAACAAAACAAAACAAAAAAAAAACCCAAAAAACAAAACATCCCAACCTGATTCAGAACAATTTGGTTACTTATGTTGAGGAGTAAAAACCTGAGAGAGGCTTACAGGTGAAGAAACTCCTTGGTGGGGTCTGCAGCTAATAGAATCCAAGTACCCAAGACTGAGCAAAACCTCTGTCCCCCAAACAAACATGCAAGTAATAGCATAAATGAAGGGAAGAGAAAGCAATGGAAACATTCTGGCCAGTGGCCTACCATGAGGAGCAAAGGGCAGTGCAGGCAAGTCTCCTTCTTGGGACACCTGTTGTTTCTGTAGGAAATCTGGCATAATAACAATTCACACTCTGCCAGTGCTGGGCCATGAGGGTAAGAGGACACCAGGGCAGTGTCACTGCACAGCAGCCATAGGATGTGGAGATGAGAGATCTGGAGGTGCCAAATGAATGAGCAGTAAGTTTCCAAATTACAAACGCATGGTACATAAGTGTGGTGCAACAGATACTGGAGCCCATCTTTATCCACCATGAGGTTACACTCTGTTGCTCTAAGTTGCAGACCCAGAGACCTGTTCAGTAGTAGAATGGTTTTTTATTTTGTATATCAATAATTAAGTAGTAATGATTTACTTCCATTAGTAAAGTAGAAATTAATCACTAATTATTTAAAAACTAATTATAAAATTATTTTTTCATGTTTTAGCTATCTTCTTTATTTTTTTTTTCTAACCCAGATTACGATAATTATTTTCCTTTCATATTGCAGATGAATACATTTAAAAATGAAGTTGAAAGACAAAGTCAGAAAAATGCAGAAACTATTTTGTCTTCAGGAAAAAGGCAGCTCCTCTCTAAACACAGATACTTTCAAGAAATTTTAATAAGAATGCGGTCAAGTGTATATATTTGCTCTCAATTTTTTTGGGGAGTAGTTGTATTTTGATGCCAGCTTTTACTTCATGCTGTGCGGAAGGAAGATGAAAGGCTTGTACTACCTTTTATACAGCTAACTCTTACCTATTCTCTCCTCAAAATATTTTGTGCATTTTGGTCTAGAGTCTTTGAAAGTATAAACTCAGTAGAACACTCATTCTAAGGCATTTTGTAAATATAAACAAGAAAGCATTTAATATAACCTTTGTGGAGACATTCTTTATGTGCTTTAGACCATTTTGTGTGCCAATTATCATGTTTCTTCATTTTTTGTTTCTTCATTTTATTATAATAATAAGCGATCAATGGCTGGCAGATGGATCAGTGTTCTTCTGCATCCTTTTTCCTTCACATCTGATACTAATATTACAGAGAAGAATGCATTTCAAGCTTCAGACTTGTTGGACAGTAGGTATAGGAGAGGGTTAAAAAAGTTTGAAGTCTCTGAGTGGATTCTGAAATCCTTTGCCAAGCTTTGATCCCAACACATGCTGCTTTGGCTGTCACTACCTGTGCTAACCTTGGTTTGTGCCACTCCTAATGACACACTTCCCACCACAAACAGAAACCAGGTACTCTGATCTTTGCTGCTGTTGTGTTCCACTGTGTATCTCTTCAGAGGCCTGAAGCTTATATTCCTTCTATTATGTATTATAAGCCAATTCCTCTGGATACAATCTGCCTGCAGCAACTGAAAAAAAATTATTTGATTCAAGTAAAGTTTCTATGCTGGTTGACTAGATTTGTTTTCAGGAATATTCTGAAAATAATTTGCATACTATTATTTTGTGGTTTCAGAATGGCTATGTTGCCTATTGAATCTGTGGCTGGCCATTTTTACTTCTACATTTCTCATTCATTTGTAGGAAGCTTCCAGTGCAGATTATTCATCGTCATAGTATTTCAATTTTTTTGTTTTTTTGTTTTTTTTTTTTAAGTTTTACTTTTCCTACTACTGAGGATAAATTCACACAAAAATACTGAATACACCACCCTCCTCAGGATATTCCAAGCTTGATTCCATTCATTAATATGTACTACAGGCTTCTGGTTTAGGCTATAACATTTTTCTCTTCAGAAGATAAAATGCTTCATTGACAGTTAACTGCATTCATGAAAACTGAAACCTTAGGACAAAATGAGATTTCAAAGGGCTCACAATAAATAATGTTTCTCTTTGTGCAAGATCTCTTTATATGAGAATAAATTATTGGAGCAAGTTTATGTTTCAACTTAGTGGAAAATCAAGGGTTAAACATGTAATAATTGGTAGAAAATTACAACCTGAAAAACATTCAAAGGCAAGTGCAGGAATGAATAGGATGTCAATGTGGAGTGTGCTAAGATAACAAGTCAGGCCAGCAGTCTGGGTAGCTAGCTGGAAACTATGTGAGGTCAGAAGGCCAGAATGCATCTCCTTGAGGACTGACCCATTGATTCTCACATCCTAATTTGTGTGCAGAAAGAAGTGCAGAGAGTTTTTGCAATCATGTTCCTGGAAGAACCATTATTCATTCGAATAAGAGGCTGAAGAGGAGGAGAGGAGGAGGAGAGAAGGTTAAATACTTGGGTGTCAGTGGTAGAAGAGCTTACGGTTTTTGGGGACAGTCTGGAGATTTTGTCGCTTTAGGATGTGTGTATTGTAGCTTGAGACATATAACATTTGTTTAAATGTTAAGAGGCGAATAATGGCATGTTTTTTCTTTTTTTCCCCCCTAATCTTCCCTGCCTGTACTTGCAGCGATGAAACCTAATTCAATAGAAAACACAGTATTACTCTTTGATTTGTTTTTTTACATAAAAAGTGCAAACACTAGATATAGACTTTACCTCTCTGTCTAAACTGAAAAAAAAAATAAATTAAGAAATGATAAATAATGCTTAAACCAAAAATTCATTGGCACAAAATTGTAACTTAAGGTTGTAAATCTCATGCTTCTGATTGTCTTTCTTACTATTAGTCATCTGAGCCATAGTTTTGACATCTAAGTATTAAACATTTCCAAATAAAGATGAGAAGGCTTAAATCTTCCTGTTTTTTTTTTTACTAGAAGAGGAAGTGGAAGAATACATATATTAGGTCCAACCAAAGCAGTTTCATTTAGAAGAAATATCGATTCCCACGAGGGCTGGGAGGTCCTGCAGAGAGACCTTGACAAATTAGGAGAAGGGACAATCACCAACCATGTGAAGTTTAACCAGAAAAAGTGGCAGATTCTGCACCTGGGACTGGGCAACCCTGGTCTATAAACCAGGGAAGAAGAGGAGGGAAAGCAGTGACATAGAAAGACATCTAGGGGTCCTGGTCTACAGAAAGCTGAACATGAGTCAGCAGTGCCCTGGCAGCCAGGAGGGCCGGTTGTGTCCTGGTGGGCATCAGGCACAACATTAGTCACACTAAACAGCATCTTTTCAGAAAATATCATTGTGTTTTTCAAGAGGTTTTTGTACAGCTAAACCAAGGTTCTTATCAAGAATTTCTGTTATAAATAGGCAATGATTCTTCTTTTCTGACAGAATTTCTCATTCACATAGCATTCTTCTCTCAAAAAGTCTGTGGGATGCTTTATCAGATCTGATAAAACAGCAAATCACAAGCATACTTCAAAATGAGCGACACATTCAATAAGAACAAAGAAAATCCAACCTGAATTATTTTAAAAGTCCTTAAAAAAAATTGCTTTGGATAAGTAGAAGCACCAGTATTCTAATAATTCCATTCTATCAGAATTATAATCTTTCTCTTATTGATTACAAAATCATTATTAAACTGGCATATATAAGCTTTTATTTTGCCAGACTTACTGGAAACTCAAAACACATCCTGTTTGACAGAAAATTTTCAAGAAAGAGGTAAATCCTGTTTAAGTTATTCTATGCATTTCATAATTTAGATTTTCATATGGCTGTCTTCTGAGGGAAATACTATATTATGCAAACAAAAGACAGCAGAAGAAACACAGCCAGAAAATATTTAAATTAAAATCTTAGAAATATTATTTTTAGGAAGGTCTTTATCTTTCACAAAGGACAAATTTTTATGTGAAACATCTGTGAGACAAACAAATAAAAAGAGACAATCAAGACCATGTGCAACTAGTAAGTTTTTGAAAGACAGTTCCTACTTGATCTTCATTATCATCATTTTTGTCATTATTTCTTGAAACAGTGATCAAGGTTCTCAGATAATTGCAAACATGTAAAGGAAGTGTTTATATGCAACTCTTCTGTGTCAGTAGGATTATGTTTAACATCTTTAATCTAAAGTATTGAGTTAATTTTTACAGCAGTGCAAACCCTGGAACTTCCAGCTTAACTGAGCAGGGAATTATTTTTTGCAACACAGAGAATTCATCCCAGTCTTTCAAGGTCTCCATTTCTGTAAAGAAAAAGAAAACAGCAAAAGGAAGATATACTCTATGAGGCCACTTCTTTTTTGTGCATGCTACCCCTTTATACTCACAGTGCCCTTTTTCTTTGTTTCTATGCATTTTGGAAAACTGAACTAATTTTGATACCTATTTGTTGCTAAAAACCAGCTTTTAGCATTTTGAAGCTTGTTTGACAGGTACCCTTGAACATTTCTAAAAATCTGATGCAATTTTTAATGGGTTTTCCTTTGAAGTGTTATGAAAAACTACAAGCCCTCTACAGATCTTAACCTTCCACATCTCTTTTCACATCGAGTCTATGCGAGCTTGTTTATCCATACATATTGCATTCAGCTCATAAACACTTCAATTCCATATTGTGCCAGGGCATATTTGCTGCTAACTGCCTTCGTTGTTCTAGACCCAGTCACTCCAGATTGGCATATGGCATAACTGAGAAATTCTCTAATCCCTAGCCTGTTTATTTGTGCTAGTGTGCAAGTCTGTAAATCATTATTATATGTTTCCTCAACTAAAAAAAACCAACACTGAATGCTGACAGCTTTGTTCTTGAACTTCAGGTGCAGTCAGCATAGTTATCTCATAGTGATCAGCAGACCTAGATGAAGTGCTCATTCAACCTTGTATAGAAAAACATTCTGCAAATGCAAATAAACTTAGTACAACTTATGCTCACTTTAGGCACACTACCGTAACAAAAGAGATGGAAACATGCTTAACTTCCAAGTGCACTACACTGTAATAGTATTAAAATTCCACGGACCAAAGTTAGCTTTATTAAAACACTAAACTGCTAGCCTAATGTCTTTTTTTATTACTTGCAGGAAGCTAAATATCTGGGCTGCAGTCCATGGCTTCAATACTGCAGCCATAGCTAACGATTTCCTGCTAAATGACAGAGCTTGAACTGCCTGTACTATTTATTAAGCTCCTCTGTTAAAATTCCCCCTCTGTCTTTTCTATGTCTTTTTTGTTGTTGTTGTTGTTGTTTTGTTTTGTTTGTTTGCTTGGTTTGGTTTGGTTTTTTCTGCTTTGTTTTGGTTTTGTACCATAGAACAAAAAAAAGTGATTTCTAACACAATATATATACAGCTTAATGAGTAGTCAGGTGATTACCCATCATCTTTGTGTTACTGATCTGTCAACACAAATATTATTGCATTCTATGTAGACTTCTATGAGAGCTTCTCTAAAAATTATTTCTAACTCCTATAAAAATAAATATTTATATAGAATTCCTGGGAGGAATCTGAAAATTACTTCTAAGTCTCTGCTGGGTCACAGTTTCTCAGTTGTTTGCTCAAAAAACAAGAGAAAGCCAGAGTAGTGCATATCTCCACCACCAATGGATCCTGCCAGGAAATTAGTGTCACAGTATATAAAATTGAGATTCACAAACGGATGTGGGCTTCATATCACTTTAGCTGATTATGAACTTTTGCATCCAACCAATAAAAGTTAAAAAAAAATAATAATAAAAAAACCCACAACCAATTGTTTGCTTCTTTTTTGATATTTCACATTGATCCAAAAAGCATCTTCCACTAATATCAGAGGGGAAGGAGTAAATTCAGGTAAGAAAAGAGTAAGTTCTAGTGAAAGTGAATTCAGACATTCAATAAACTTCCACTAACACATTTTTCTTGAAACTACTAAGAGCAAAGAAATTCTGTACTTTGAGATGAGCACTTTAAATATTGAGAAGGCAGGCATAGGTCCTCTCTACATTGGTTTGTCTATTCAGAATTTAGACTACCTTACCTGAGCTGTTTTCCAAAGCTATATATGTTTTGCAACCTATAAAAATTAATTCTCATTTCCTCATGTTCAGTCACTTGCATAAATGAGGATCTATTTTTGTGTAATCTGTATTTGCTACTGCTTTAGAAGACAAATCCTATTGTAAGGCAAAATTTGAGTGGTTGCATTAAAAGTTTGAGAGATTCACATTTTTTACTCAATAAGATGCTAAGCCTTTTTATTCATTAAACTCAAAGGGGACAGGATTCAATGAAACAACTTATGACTAATAATTTTTCAAAGTATAGATGGGAAAAATGAGAAAAATTTTTGGTTCAAATTCCTCTTTTAGCCCAATGTTTATCACTATATCTCCTGTTAGCTAGCCTGTTCTTTTGTCTCACCACTGAAAAATGAAACCAATTAATAAAAGCTGAATAAATTAAATAAATCAAGTTAAAAACCCAGTTACATTATGTCCCTTTGAAGTTATGCAATCACAGAAAAAACTTCTGTTTAGATATTAGATAGATAGGGTCTATATTTATTCCAATTAGATGTTACAAATCAAACAGAGAGAGAATACAGGTTGTGTAAAGCCATTCTTAAGAATATTCTTGTGGTAGTTTGGCATTTAGGCAAAAAAGTGGGAACACTGCTACAATTCTTAAGGTTACTCCTGATTCATATTGGGGTAGGTGTGTATATGTTAAAGTTCTACTTTATTGGATCTTACAGATGTACACATCTTGTCAATGCAGATCCATATGCAAGATGGATAAAAACAGTTTCCCTTTCTGAAATACTGTCAAAATAAGACATCATATAGGACACAACTCTCTGTTATCCCATATTGCCAGAGTAGTAAGAATGGCAGCAGAAGTTATCTGAATATCATAATTCCCATTGCAACCCAAGGTAATAGTCATTAATCTGATCCAAAGTTTCATTTGCTTCATCAGACGTGATACAGGTCTTCATTTCCTTACACTTATCTATGGTTTATTTCACCCATTTGTGTGTAGGGCTGTAACAATGCACCAGGTAATAAATGAGCAGTCCACATTCTATTTGCATATAGATTTGACAATACAATTATACATTTTGCAAAGGGGTTTGGGTTGGGTTTTTTGTGTTTTGTTTTGTTGTTGTTTTTTGATTGTTCTTGTTTGGTTTTTTAATTTGTTTTGGTTTTTTTTTTTTTTCTTTGTTATGGTCTGTGGGTATGTATTTTCCATGGTAATGATTAGAAAATTAGGTTAAATTAACTGGTTTCTTTTAGTGCTTCAGTCATATTGCTCACTGAAGCAGCACTGTGATATAATGGTTCTGCATTTATAGCTGGGAACATTCAAACTCCTTTTCCAAGGTTATGTCTTATCTCCTGTAGGTGTTTCAGTTCCAAAAAAAAAAAAAAATCAGGTAAAATGAAATTATTTTGTTCTAATATAGAAGATTCATACCTCTATTTCACAATATCACCTCTTTTTATGTTTCATTATTACTATTCTTTGGTATTATAATTATGCTAAAAGAAGTATAAGCTATGGACATTTCCTAGGAAGGATAAGAGTTAGAACGGTGAAAACTTCCAAAATTAAAGCAAAATAAACTCAGTCTTAGTTGAGATGCATGAGCTTCAGAGACTGCTGGAACAGGACAGAAGACCTGTTTGACAAAATAGATCAAGATAGCTTTCACAGGTATCTTCTGTAAAAGCAGAGAAAGAATTTATAAGAAAGCAAGCAAAAGAATTCAGCTGAAAATTTCAGCTGAAAAGGCAAAGATTTAAAAAAAAAAAGGGACAAGGATTAAAATAAAAGAAATGCTGTAATTTTTTTTGTAGGAACTTTATAGAGGCAGGAAGCAAACAGAGGCAAATACTGGGCAACGGAAAAATAAGAGATTCTTTATACAGGTTCTGGATAGTTGTAAAGTTAGATACTCAGGGTGAACATAGAGATCATGCCTATTTACCAGTATTCTGAACTCTCCCATGATGATTATCTCTGAATACAAAACTTATACATGCTTTTTTATGTATATGTATACAAACATATATAAATATTTATGCAGATTTTCTATTGCAACAATGCTGAAAAAAAAGTGAAGTCCAAACTTCAAAAATTTGGACTATTTGTCTTAGGAGAGACCTTCCCTTCCCCTGCCAAAGGACTTAGATTGTATTTTTTCATTCCATTTCAGTTAAACAGATTGCATCATAAAATGGTTAGGGCCGCATTCTCATTAATTTTACAAACCTTGTAGCTCTCTCTGCATTAAGGTGGAATACCCTAGATTGTGAGAAAAGGCATTGAAAAGGGCACCAAAGCATTTTGCAATGTGTGTGTTAATTCTTTATTAGTTCATTAAAGAAGCTTTGCCTTTTAAGAGCCAATAACTTTGGAGATCAAAATGCAATGTTACAGTACTTGATGTTTTAAACTTATATTACTCTATTTTCCCTCATTTTCCTGGCTCTCTCATCTGGTTATAAAAATTGTCCTCTTTGTAGGAGAGACTGCTTTATTTTGGATCTATTTACCAATTTTCACCAGTAAAAGGACTTTAGAGTAGTACAAAATTGCTTGTTTACACTTATCCAGCTGTAGCTCCCTATTTTCCCTTTATGAGATGATTTGTGAAACAGCCTCCCCCCAGTAAAAAGAGAGAAAATGGCAAACAACAGAAGAGGCACACGTCAGATACCATGGAGAAATACAGTATAGGGAATGAAGTCTTAATCATATTTTGGTAACACTCAGATTACAGCTATTACAGGATACCTCCTGTAAGACACTTTAGAAGACAACAAAACAGCACCTTGCAATTTCAAGATAAAAACTTTTCCTGTAAAGACCTTTCAAGGCTATATTGACAGTAGTCTAAGAAAATTCCCTAAATCAATTTGGGATGAAGAGAAATAGCATGATGAATTGTGGGATGAGGAGAAATAACATGTATTCTTGGAAGACATTCTTGACTGTTATATTTCAATAAAAAGAGGCCTTAGGAAAGATACAGAGAATCTACCTCTGCAGATGTTATTCGTGTTGCTAGATAAAGCTGAATATCAGAGCAAGTCTAAAACAATAGACATTGCAGGTAGGAAAAAATGATGGAAAGACAACAAAAGAGGAATAAGTAACACAGAACAGATTTTGTTCATGTGCATAGAAAATTAATGAAATTTGAATGAACTGGAAATGATTCCACAATATGGAGTGGGAGACAGAAATACTTCAGTAATTTTTTGGAAAGAGTATATGTTATTTGAGAAATAATTCAAGAAAGTCTGATCCAATTTACATCCATTATTATAATGCTTGCTGGCACTAAAACTATTTTTTTAAATGTAGTGATCCTTTTTGGAAAGTATTTTAAAATTTAGAGTCTAAAGAAACAAATTTTGATGGTAAAAGACATAGTTTGTAAGGTTAAAGGAAATAGAATTATAAAATTCATCTCAAGATTTACATTCAAAATCAAATTCTCAAAATAAATGTAACAAGAGATTTAATTTTTTTTAATGCTTCAATATGACTAATAGCTTTGGAATTTATATATTTGATCAATATTTACAGGTAGAAGAAGAATAAATTAATAGATTTACAGACAAGGCAGTATATCAGCAAATTTAAAAACATAAATCACCCTCTAAATAATATTTCCAATTCTGTAAATCATATCATAAGCCATTAATCTATCCCCAGGCTCCTCAGACATTATGAATATTTGAATTTATAGAACATTAGCTTTGTGTTTACTTTTTCAAATGTTTAAGTGCAGATCTAACAATCAAAAAATATTTTCAAAATCTTTTTTCGAATATGATTATATGAATATGATTATAGCAGGCAACAATTTTTCCTAGTTCTTTTCTTGTTGTACATATAACAGAAAGAAAGCTTCCTGCTTTCATGATTACTTTCAATTCTACTTGAGCTTTGCTTTTCCTGTTTCCATCTCTCTTATTCAGGCAATGTTTCAGTATTCCTTCTGGATATCCTGTCTTCATTTACACTTCCTGCATATTATTTTTTTATTACTTTTTTATTTGCGTGAAGTGTCCACTGTTCAACCAATTTGGAGTCATGTTGCACCAGTCTGACCTGAATAAGACATTTTGGATCATTCTTGTGCCTGAAGAAGTTTGTCAAGAATCTCTCCTTGACATCTTTACTCTTCAGGTCAGTTTCTGATAGAACACATCACCAGACTCATTCCTTCATTCATTCATTCACAAAATGAAACCTGTTTCCTTCAAGTCCACTTTTGTAAGTCCAAGTTTCTATTTTTTATTTAACTGACTTCTCTGAATAGCTAAAACGACACCATTTTTTATTGCTGAAGTCAAGTCTGTCATGAACCTTAATATCTCCAATATTATTTTTCTTATTCATTTTATCAGTTTCCTAATCAGCAGTGTCAAATGATTGTCTTTAACATCTTCTTGAAATCTTCAGGATTACTTAGATTTCTTTCAAGGAAATGTTGTAGTGAAAAAGTTTTTCATGAGAATCAGGGCTTGTGACCGTCTTTTCTCTATCACTGCCTACTCCTTTCCTCCCCACTGCTTTGTTATCCCCAGAGGTTGTCCTCAGCCCCTTTAGTGAGGCAGCTCTTGGCGCAGTGTCTGTTTTGAGGAGGCCATGGTTAGTATATAGCAATTTTTCTTGTCTGCTTCTTTCATTGTCATCTTCTGTTCCAGCACAGACTATTTCAGGCTGGAGTACATTGAGGAATATCCATCTGCTCAGGCATGGAGTCCTCCATGTGGATATCTGTTCCACTATGGAGCACCACCTCCTCTTCTTCTGACATTTTTTTTGTCCCCTCTTCTACTGTCTATCTGACTTTTACTTTTTTCTCTTTAGTAAACACATATTACCTGAAACACCACCACCTTGGCTGCTGGTTGGAGCCTTGTCCTCTATCATGTTGGTTGAAGCCATCTGAAACCATCCATGGTTTCAGGCCCAGGGCAGCCCTGGCCGCCGCTCACAGAGGCCCCTGCAGCTCCTGTGCCAGTGCCTGGGCACCTGCACCCAGTGCATCAGCAAAGATTGGCTGTCTGAGTCAATGTCAAAATAATAGCTACCAGTGTCTCTTGGAGTTTAGGTAAAAGTTTTGGGCTCAACACTGATAAGTGAATGGAAATGGAAAAAATAAAATGTACTGCTGGTCCTTCAGTCTTGCTCATAAAGATGACTTTTGAGAAATGCTGGAACTTGTCAGATAGACAAACTTAAAAATTAAAAATCAAAAATCAAAAATTAAAAATAAAAATTAGTATTTAGAAAATAAAAATTTAGAAGAATTAAAAAGGATTAAAAAGAAACAAAACAGTTAAAACTAAATAAAATTAGATATTTATGGGTTTTCTAACCACATTATTTTCACAGATTTCTAAACCAAAGTGAAAATAATTGTGTAAATACACATAAAACAAAATTATTAATATTAGTGACCAAGTAGCACAGTTTAACAGAAAATTTACTGGACTGTACATTTGCCACTTTGAAATTCATCTTATGAACATATATATGCCCTCTTCTCAGCATTCCGGTTATTTTTATGTTTTCTTGAGAGGAAATAAACCTTGAGGAAAAATGTACAAACAGATTGCGTGATCAGTTGTGGAAACATACAGTGAAGGAAAATGATGTGCTGGTCCAGAGGTACAGAATTTGATGAAACCACTGTTCTCCAAACTCCAAACACATTCCTTTGTCTTTGAGGACACCTCTCAGGTTTTTATGCCATAGGAATTTCATATTTTATGTGGAACACAGTGATGACAGAATTCTTCCATTAGCCCATTATAAACCAGTGGGTTATAATAATAAGAGGGAAATTAACAAACAAAAAAACCTACAAAGATTCTTTTGGTTCTTTTAACCACATTTTTTCTTTATTTGATAGAAAAACATACTGACATCCTCTTGAGAACCTAGCAGCTGTAAATTTCAAAAGTAAATGGAAAGGGAGAAGATTATAGAACTAAGAGCTGTCTGTTCTTCTTTAAAATATTTTTGGGGAGAAAAAAACAAAGCAAAAAACCAAAACAACCTTGTAGGATATAAATTTGTTTCACTTGAAAGGACTTGCCTTGTGTTTGAACTCAAGGGCAGAAGACAGCCTCAGGGTGAAAATGAAAACATCATGCCATATGATGTGCACAAATTAATGAGAAAAATATATTATAGGAATTCAAGATTTACAAACCAAGTGTTTTTTTCTTTTTTTTTTCTCCAAAATCATAACTCCTTTACTTTAGTTTTAATATCTAAAAATATTATTTAGATAATAAAAAATATTACAAAAATGAGGAAAAAATATTGTCCATATTTCTCTTTCTTTCTTTTTTTTCTTGTTTTTAACCGGCTATATTCTGTGTGATTTTGGTAAAGTAAAAAACTTGGAAAATACGTATATGAAGGAAAGGAAATAAAATAAATGCTATAAAAACATAAAATTAAGTTATATTCAGGCCTGAGGATACAAATTCTGTCAATGGAATAAGAAATTACAAGAGCTGGGATTTGAAATTACTGTGCCAAATCACATTTTCTTCCTTACTTTTAGGTCATCAAAAGTTCCAAGAGAAGCACAGTGAAGGGGCTGACTCCACCCACTTAAGTAATGAATTTCCCTTTGTTCTTCCAAGTTTCTTTATGACTGTCTCCAGAGTATATTTTGCTAAAGGCTCTTCACAGGCAGAAAACAGTTAGTTTAATGCTAACAGAGTAATGTCTCATGCGTAAAGAAAATTCAGAGATGCTTATATTATCAGCTTCAGAATTTTATCCATTTTGCTTTATACTGGTTGTAATCAACTTTTTTTGTTGTTGTTTACAGCCTAAACCCTGGCTGTGCGTTTCAAACCATTTTACTCAGGAAAACATTGAAAGCATTTTCTTGTCTTTATTATACCTGCATGACATGTGACACAAAGGGTTCTAGATGGTAGAATCTGCCCTACTGCCCTTACAGCACCTTCTTAAAGTGTCTTTAACACTTCCTTTGTGCATACCCATCACGTTTACTCTATTATTCCACTACATAGATGTACATTAGCCCCATAGCTAAATACAAAGTTTGGAACCCTGAACCTCTCTTTTCTCACTAGGCCAATTCTGATGTCTTTGTCCTGACTATAGGCTTTCAGGTTGTTCACCTTCTTGTCCTCAGTTCAAGGACTGCTCTGGCCTAACCATTTCATAAACAGAATCACAAATAAACATATTCCCTGCCAGAGAATACAAGATACAGAGAATACAATAATACAGAGACTACAAGCACAGTGGTTTCAAAATGAGAGGATTGTATGGCTTCAGTCTCCCTTTTCAGAAATAGGATCAGATCTGACATAAACCAGCCTATGCATCATTATAAACGAGTAGCCTCCCTGTGCAACAAAGTTTATGAGAAAAGAAGCATAGAATTAATATCTACATAGGTAGGACTAAATTAAGAATAATTAGATACTTCGGAGGAGAAGATAAAAGGGAAGTAGGGAGCAACCAACACACAGGCAGGAACAAAAGAAAATTCTCTAAGGAAAATGTGTAAGCAAATTTAATTATCTGATGTTTCCTGTGAGCTAGGACCTAGTACCTGTGCTGTTACATGAGCTTAGTTTTACATCCGTGGATTTCCAGGTTCGTAGGAAAATGTCAGACCTGCGCTGCAGGGATAGTTATGCTTCTGTAATATGAGTTATATTAAATAATGTCTTAGAGAAAGGGCATTATTCATTATGATCCCAGCAGAAAGCCACTTAGACTTTTAAAGTTATCATTTATAATGCTGTTCATTAGAGCTAACACTGCAGTAATACAGAAAGTCTTGTGCCCCTTTAGATGATGAAAGCCCAGGGCAGTGTAGCATTAAGCAGGACTCCTTGTACAGTACATCATGCCGACCCTGTCCCTAACAGAGCTATTCCCCTTTCAGTCATTCAAGTTATGACAGGGTTTTCTTGCAAGGAAAAAAACTCTCTTGTCCTCTCTACAGTTGAAAGAGAAATGTTGTTCTCATGAGAATGTCTTTCTGAACATAAGGCAGGTGGCATAATCACTGGTAACAAGTGTGAGCTGCCTGTTGGTTGCTCTGTTAGCTGGCTGAGGTTATTGTGCAGAAATGGGTTTTGTGATACACAGCACAGAATTGAATCCCAGGTTGTACATTCAGCACAGCACAGGCTTGAGCCTGCTCAGGCTTACTCTCTTGGGAATCACTATCTCCTAAAATACAATATTTTTCCACTCAGAACCACTACCAGGATCAAGGAAAAGCAGAGTTCTATTAACACCTTGGCAGTAGGTCTCCATTTGTTGATATTCTTGATGAAGGCAAGCAATGAATGCAAAAGAAAGAGGTGAATTTCTGTAGGTTCATCCTTGCCTTCCAATAGCAGTTTGATTTCTAGGCCAGAATAATTTTTTTGTCTGGCAAATTTAACAGCTGCATCTGCTTCTAGACATTATTTGATTTGAAATCTGTAAGTTACAATCAGATTGTTAAAATGTTATTTTGTCCAGAGAGATAAAAAATATCTGATTTGTCTACCCAACTCAGTTAAACATTGTGTCAAAATAAACCCCAAGATTATTTGCTCCTACAAAGTGTATTTCTTGAGCACAGCAACCATGAAATGACAGTTTTCAATACTCAATGAAGTAAGGAGAGGCATTAACAAAACCTGTACCCTGAGCTTGGCCTGTTCAGGTCATTGACTTGGATAGTCCCTTGGGAAACAGCCTTTTAAAAAAAAGAGGCCCAGGAAGGCTGGATATACTTTAAGAAAGAAATCTTGACAACACAGGAGTCGGCTGTCCTAACGTACTGAAAAATGGGCCTGGATGAGCAGAGAGCTTTCACAGGAACTCGGGGGAAAAGAGGTTATGTCACTTCTGAAAAAGGAGCAGGCGATCAGAAAATATTTAAGGATGTCATTAGGTCATGCAGAAAGAAATTTAGAGAGGTGAAAGTTCAATTATAACTTAATCTGGCCACTTCTGTAAATGATAATTATATTCACATAAGATGAGGAAAAGACTGAGGTACTTAACACCTTGTTTGTCTCAGTCTTCAACAGTAAGACTGGTTATCCTCAGGAAAGATAGTTTCCTGAGCTGGGAGATAGGGGTGGGGAGCAGAATGGATCCTCTGCAATCCAGAAGGAAGCAGTTAGTGACCTGCTGAGCCACTTTAATGCACACCAGTCTATAAGACCAGATGTTTTTCATCCTAGAGTGATGGGGAAGTTGGTGGATGAGCTTGTTAAGCCACTCTCCATCATTTATCATCAGTCTTGGTAAACTGGTGATGTTCCAGATGACTGAAGTTTGGCCAGTGTGACATCCACCCATGACAAGGGTCAGAAGGAGAATCTGGGGAAACACAGATTGGTCAGCATGGCTGGTGTGCCTGGAAAGATTATGGAACAGATCAGCTTGTGCATGATCACAGGGAACATACAGGACAACCAAGGGATCAGGCCCAGACAGCAGAGGTTTGGTAAGGGCTGGTCACACCTGACCACTTTATCTCCCTTTATGACCAGATGACCTGTCTAGTAGATAAGGGAAAGGCTGTGGATGTTGTCTACCTGTACCTCAGCAAAACCTTTGGCACCCACAACATTTTCCTGGAGAAGCTGGGAGCCCTGAGCTTGGACAGGAGTACTTTTTGCTGGGTTAAGAACTGTCTGGATGGCTGTGCCCAAAGAGTGGTGATGAATGGTGCTGCATCTAGTTGGCAGCCAGTCACTAGTGGCACCCCCAGGGATCAGTGTTGGGGCCAACCCTGTTGAATATCTTTATTGATAATCTGAATGAGGGGATGGAGTCTACCATTAGCATATTCATGGATGACACTAAGTTGGGTCAGGGTGCTGATCTTCTGGAGGGTAGGGATGTCCTGAAGAGGGACCTGGACAGACTGGATCAACTGGATGAGATAAAACAGCATGAGATTCAACAAGACCAAGTGCTGTGTCCTACACTTTGACCACAGTAACCCTAGGGAGTGCCACAGGCTGGGGACAGAGCAGCTGGAAAGTGGCCCAGCAGAAATGGACCTGGAAGTGCTGGTGGACAGCCAGCTGGACATGAGACAGGAGTGTGTTCAGGTGGCCAAGAAGTCCAGTGGCTTTATCAAGAATAACGTGGCCAGAAGAACCGGGAAGATATTCTTCCCCTGAGCTCAGCACTGGGGAAGCCACACCTTGAGTGCTGTGTGCAGTTTTGGGCCCTCAGTTCAGGAAGGATATTGAAGTGCTGTAGTTAGTCCAGAGAAGGACAACAAAGCTTGTGTAGGGTCTGGAGTGCAAGTCTCATGAGGAGAGGCTGAGGGAGCTGGAGTTGTTTAGCCTGGAGAAAAATAGGCTCAGGGAAGACCTTATCACTCTCTAAAATTACCTGAAAGGAGGTTTTAGTCAGCTGGGGGGCAGACTCTTCTCCCAGGTAATGTGATAAAATCAGAGGACATAGTCTTAATCTATGCCAGAGGAGGCTTAGGTTGGACATTAGGAAGAAATTCCACACAGAAAAGGTGATTAAATATTGGAATGAGTTACCCTGGGAGGTGGTGGAGTCACTGTCTCTGGTGGCATTTAAGGAAAGACTGGACATGACAAAAATATGGTCTATTTGGCATGGGTGTGTTCAGTCATGCATTTGATCTGATGACCTCAGAGATCTCCAGATAATTGATCCTGTGATTTCTTTTTACTAAGAAGATAACTTCTTCTATTGATCACGTCTTTATAGTCTTGCAATTGCAAATTTAGCTTTTTTGGGGACAGGTAGATCATATAATTAACAAATCAATCCTTGAATTACAGTCAATTGAAAATAGAGTTGATTGAAAATGCCTTGCTTGTATGCAGAAAAAGATGGATTAAAATGCAAGATTCCTACTTAACATATAAACACGTATGCTCACATAAACACCGTATATAAAGATACAACATTTGTATTAGTTCTTCCTACCATATCTATTTTATCTATTCAGGAGTTTATAAGTGTAACTATAGGTATAGTAATCATAACTCATGTGTTTTCTTGAGGAGTTGACCTATGGCTACCACCAAAGTTTTTGGTTCCCTTTTTTTTCATATAGGATAGTTGACATGGCCTTCTTGGACAGATCTTTCACTTGACTATATTAACATATGTTTCATTGAATAACCACTTTCTAATTATGCAATTCCTTGTCAGTAAGCTGTCCTCCTTGTTATTTGTTACTTTACTGATCTTTTTTTCCTATAAGAAAATGCTGAGAGAACAATGACTGTTCAGCCTCTAGACGTAAAGGCTTAGGGGGGATATAATCTATGTTTATAAATACCTGAGGGGAATGTGAAAAGAAAATAAAGACATTTTTTTTTCAGTCTTTTCTCTGTGGATGAACACAACCTGAAATGCAGCAAGATCCTTCTGAACAACAGGAAACACAGGTTTATTCTCAGGGTGACTAAGCAGGCTTCTGTCAGGACCTGTGAACATATGGGGTGAGGAACCTATGCAGGAGCAGATATCCTGATAGGACTTGTGAGCCTATTGGAGACCCCCATGTTGAGGGTTAGGTGGGAATTTTTACCCATTATGTGCTGGGAAACCTAACTACCGGTACTTAAGGGTGCTCACAAAGGACAAAGAGTAGCCGGGCCCAGGGTGGCGGGGAAGGGGGCAGAAAAAGGAGGGTGGGGACAGTTTTTTGCTGGCTTTTTTCCTCGGCTTCGGGGAAGAAGGACGTTCGTGCGCTGGGTCACGGAGCTGCTTCTTCTCCTTCTCCCCTCTTGGTTGGTGGCCTCGCACCCGCTGTCCTGCCAGGCATCGCCGTGGAGCTGCTGATACACCTCATCCACCAGCCCAGGATCGCAGCTCGTCCCTGCTGTCCCAGCTAACTGTTTCCTCGGAGCCCTGCAGGAGCACCGGGACTGACTGCCCGAGGGGTTTGTGAAAACAAAGCCTCTCCTCCATCCCGTCTCAGCCGAGAAAGCTGTCCCGGGGTCCCTGGTTCTGTTTTCTTGTTATTGCTGTAGTTATTGTTTGTTTGTTTACCTGGTTATACTAGTAAAGAACTGTTATTCCTATCCCCAGATCTCTGCCTGAAAACCCCTTGATTTCAAAATTATAATAATTCGGAGGGAGGGGGTCTACATTCTTTCATCCCAAGGGAGGCTCCTGCTCTCCCTAGCAGACACCTGTCTTCTAGAACCAAGACAGATTTTGGCGCCCAACGTGGGGCACTGAGAGAAAAAGGGCAAAAAAGGAATAACAGTTCTTAAATAACCTAAGTTTTGTGTGCTGGATTTAGAAACCTTGTTAGGTAGAACCATGTTGTTTAGCTTACCCAGGTTCGTGGGCCATGTGGTCACAGCTATATTTCTCCCATTTGCTGCACCTTACCTAAATATGGGTCCTATAACTAAGGCTACTGTGGCTATTATCCAGCTTGTTTTGTGGGTTGATAAGGTGAGGAATTCATGGATGTTTAACGTCCTCTGGACGGCGGGCTCATGGATTCAGAGCTGTCACACACTAACTGGATGGTTTTCAGGTTACTTTAATAATGGTACCTACTGGGAGAAAAAGACAGCTGGGGAAATTTTCTCCCAACCTTTCACCCAGTTCCTTGGGCCTACCCCGCCAGTTTTCAAAGGGTTAAAATCTTCTCTGGATGCTAATGACATCATACAGTGGCTGGTGTTGCTGATAAGCCTGTTCTACTTAGCCTTCAGAGACAAAGAGAAAGAGACCGGAGGTGCTGCCCCAGAGCCTGGCACAGCCCCAGAGACAGGGAGTGCTGCTCCAGAGCCTGGCACAGCCCCAGATACAGGGAGTGCTGCCCCAGAGCCTGCCCCTGCCCCAGAGACAGGGAGTGCTGCTCCAGAGCCTGCCCCTGCCCCACAGCCCACCTCAGAAATGAACCACCCAGGGTGGGTGGGGGTGCTGGTGAAGGAGATGCATGAGATGGGCCAGATGCTAAAGAAGTGCATTTACTCAGCTGCTGGGAAACCCTTCCCCTGCCCCAAAGAGGGAGAGTCTGATGGTGCAGCAGTGGAACCCACAGATGTTACAACCGTCCAGGTTCCAGCTGAACCACAAGGGCAGTCACAGCCAGCAGCTGTTGCCCCTGTGGAAACGAGGAAGTCTAAGATGAAATCACAGCACCCTGCTGATAAGGATAAGAAAGGAGGGTCCTCACAACCCACAGGGGAGCCAGAAGTTGAAATCATTACTGAGTCTCTGACATATGACAGTCTCCGTAAGTTACAAAAAGACATTGTGAGGCGGGGGCGTGAGCCTTATACCACCTGGTTACTTCGGGTCTGGGACCTTATGGGTACAGGCGTGCAGCTGGATGGTGGTGAGGCAAGGAATGTGGGACCCTTGACGCAGGACTCAGGTGTGAATCAGATATTCGTCAGGGAGCAAGGGCCCCTTTCCCTCTGGGAGCGGCTTTTGATGAGTGTAAGAGAAAGGTTTGTTCATAGAGAGAGAATGGAAGAGCACTATCATAGAAGGGAATGGAAAACCATTGAGGAAGGGATCCAACAGCTGAGAGAAGTGGCGATATTAGAGGTCCTTTTTGGAAGGGGTGGACAGCATGATAATGACCCCGACAAAGTCACGTGCACTGGGCAGATGTTGTGGAGTCTAGCAAATCTAGGGCCACGTGACTACACCACCTATATTGCAACGATTAATGCCGATAACGGCCGAGAGACGGTGGGTTCTGTTGCCACCAGGCTTAGAAATTATGACAGTATAGTCCATGGCCCACATCAGGCTAAGATTTCTGCTGTGATTAAGGAACTCAAAGAGGAGATGAGGGAAATGAGGGAAGAGATGAGGAAGAGCAGTTCCCATATGGCACCAGTGCGGGTCACAAGCCCAAAACTCCAAGCCCCATGTCCCCCAGCTAGAGAGAGAGGGTACACCTCACGAACTGAGCTGTGGTTCTTTCTACGTGACCATGGGGAAGACATGGGAAAGTGGGATGGGAAACCCACTTCTGCCCTGGCAGCACGAGTGCAGTACACCTAGAACCGACTGTCCCAGGGGTGGAAGCACAGCCCCACCATCTGCCATGGACTGATCCAGGCTGCACTAGAAAAGGGTGAGGCTCCAGAACATCTGCAGTACATTGATGACATCATTGTGTGGGGGAACACAGCAGTGGAAGTATTTGAGAAAAGAGAAAAGATCATCCAGATTCTGCTAGAAGCCGGCTTTGCCATCAAGAAGAACAAAGTCAAAAGACCTGCTTGAGAGATCCAGTTCCTGGGAGTAAAGTGGCAAGATGGGCGGCGTCAGATTCCCACTGAGGTCGTCAATAAGATCACTGCAATGTCTCCACCAGCCAACAAGAAGGAAACACAAGCTTTCCTAAGTGCCATAGGTTTTTAGAGGATGCACATTCCTGAGTACAGCCAGATCGTGAGCCCTCTCTACCTGGTTACCCGAAAAAAGAATGATTTCCACTGGGGCCCTGAACAGCAGCAAGCCTTTGCTCAGATCAAACAGGAGATTGCTCATGCAGTAGCCCTTAGCCCAGACAGGACAAGACCAGACGTGAAGAACGTGCTCTACTCTGCAGCTGGGAACAATGGTTTGTCCTGGAGCCTTTGGCAGAAAGTGCCTGGGGAGACTCGAGGCCGACCACTGGGATTCTGGAGCCGAAGCTACAGAGGGTCCGAAGCCAACTACACTCCCACAGAAAAGGAAATCTTAGCTGCCTATGAAGGAGTCCAAGCCGCCTCAGAAGTAATTAGCACAGAAGCACAACTCCTCCTGGCACCCCGACTGCCAGTGCTGGGGTGGATGTTCAAAAGAAAAGTTCCTGCTACTCACCACGCCACCGACGCTACATGGAGCAAGTGGATCGCCCTCATCACGCAGCGCGCCCGTATTGAAAACCCAAATCGCCCTGGGATTTTGGAGATAATTACAAACTGGCCTGAAGGTGAAAACTTTGGTCTCACTGATGAAGAGGAGCAGGAACAAGTGACCCGGGCTGAAGAAGCTCCACCGTACAACCAGCTGCCAGCAGAAGAAACACGCTACGCTCTGTTCACTGATGGTTCCTGTCGCATTGTAGGGATGAACCGGAAGTGGAAAGCAGCCGTATGGAGCCCCACACGACAGGTCGCAGAGGCCACTGAAGGAGAAGGTGGATCAAGCCAACTTGCTGAACTCAAAGCTGTTCAACTGGCCCTGGACATTGCTGAAAGAGAGAGGTGGCCAAAGCTCTACCTCTACACTGATTCATGGATAGTAGCCAATGCTCTGTGGGGATGGCTGGAAAGGTGGAAAAAGGCCAACTGGCAACGCAGAGGAAAGCCAATCTGGGCTGCTGATGAGTGGAAAGACATCGCCACCAGGGTAGAGAAACTGTCTGTGAGGGTCCGTCATGTAGATGCCCATGTCCCCAAGAGTAGGGCTAATGAAGAGCACCGAAACAATGAGCAGGTAGACCAAGCTGCAAAGATAAAGGTGTCAAAGACAGACTTAGATTGGCAACACAAGGGAGAGTTGTTCCTAGCTCAATGGGCCCATGACGCCTCAAGTCATCAGGGTAGAGATGCCACCTATAAGTGGGCACGAGATCGAGGGGTGGATTTAACCATGGACAGTATTTCTCAGGTTATCCATGACTGTGAGACGTGTGCCACGATCAAGCAGGCCAAGCGGTTAAAGCCCCTCTGGTACGGTGGGCGGTGGTCCAGATACAAGTATGGGGAGGCCTGGCAGATTGACTACATCACACTGCCCCAAACCCGCCAAGGCAAGCGCTACGTGCTCACAATAGTAGAAGCCACCACTGGATGGTTGGAAACCTACCCTGTGCCTCATGCCACTGCCCGGAACACCATCCTGGGACTTGAAAAGCAGGTCCTTTGGAGGCACGGCACCCCTGAGAAGATTGAGTC
Source organism: Poecile atricapillus (assembly GCF_030490865.1). Classification (NCBI taxonomy): domain Eukaryota; kingdom Metazoa; phylum Chordata; class Aves; order Passeriformes; family Paridae; genus Poecile; species Poecile atricapillus. The sequence goes on along the minus strand of NC_081249.1, from coordinate 46,971,420 downwards.
AGACAATGGGACTCATTTCAAGAACAGCCTTATAAACAGCTGGGCTAGGGAACATGGCATTGAGTGGGTGTATCATATCCCCTACCATGCACCTGCTGCTGGAAAAGTTGAACGGTGCAATGGCCTGCTTAAAACCAGCTTGAAGGCGCTGGGTGGGGGAACTTTCAAGAACTGGGAGATTAATTTAGCAAAAGCCACATGGTTAGTGAACACCCGAGGTTCCACTAACCGAGCAGGCCCTGCCCAATCTGAGCCCTTTAGAACGACAGATGGAGATAAGGTTCCAGTGGTACATATGAGAGGTATGCTGGGAAAAACTGTTTGGGTTAATTCTGCCTCCAGCAAAGACAATCCAATCCGTGGGGTTGTCTTTGCTCAAGGACCGGGTTGCACTTGGTGGGTGATGCAAAAAGATGGAGAGACCTGGTGCATACCTCAAGGGGACCTGGTTTTAGGGTGAACTACCCATGACACTGTGCTTGTATCTGTATCTACATGTACATATGTATATAGTTAAAGTAGTATGTGTTAGTGTATAATTTAAAGGTTTAATATTTGATGTAACATTTTGGTATGGGAAAAAATTCGGGGTGGATAGTGTTGAGGGTTAGGTGGGAATTTTTACCCATTATGTGCTGGGAAACCTAACTACCGGTACTTAAGGGTGCTCACAAAGGACAAAGAGTAGCTGGGCCCAGGGTGGCGGGGAAGGGGGCAGAAAAAGGAGGGTGGGGACAGTTTTTTGCTGGCTTTTTTCCTCGGCTTCGGGGAAGAAGGACGTTCGTGCGCTGGGTCGCGGAGCTGCTTCTTCTCCTTCTCCCCTCTTGGTTGGTGGCCTCGCACCCGCTGTCCTGCCAGGCATCGCCGTGGAGCTGCTGATACACCTCATCCACCAGCCCAGGATCGCAGCTCGTCCCTGCTGTCCCAGCTGACTGTTTCCTCAGAGCCCTGCAGGAGCACCGGGACTGACTGCCCGAGGGGTTTGTGAAAACAAAGCCTCTCCTCCATCCCGTCTCAGCCGAGAAAGCTGTCCCGGGGTCCCTGGTTCTGTTTTCTTGTTATTGCTGTAGTTATTGTTTGTTTGTTTACCTGGTTATACTAATAAAGAACTGTTATTCCTATCCCCAGATCTCTGCCTGAAAACCCCTTGATTTCAAAATTATAATAATTCGGAGGGAGGGGGTCTACATTCTTTCATCCCAAGGGAGGCTCCTGCTCTCCCTAGCAGACACCTGTCTTTTAGAACCAAGACACCCCACTAGAGCAATCTCTTTCTAAAGGATTGTACCCCTTGCAAAAGTATCAGAGAACCGTAAAATTTCTTGAACTGAAGGGACTTACAAGAATCACTGGGTCCAGCCCTGCACAGAACAACCTCAAGAATAACACCTTGTTCCTGAGAGCATTGCCCAAAAGCTTTTTGAACTCTGGCAGGCTTGGTGATGTGATGGCTTCCCTGGGTTCCAGTGCTCAGCCAAGCTCTGGGGGAGGAACCTACTTCTAATATTGAACCTAAATGTTCCTTGACACACTTTCAGGGCCTGTGGGCATTCCCACAGGTCCTATCACTGATCAGAGAGAATGTCTGCCCCTCTGCTTTCCCTTGTGAGGAAGCCTAGAACATGATGAGGCCACTACAATGAGAAAGACATTCAGGCTGCAGTGAGTCCAGAGAAAGGTAGCAAAGTTGGTGGATGGGCTGGAGTACACATCTTATGAGGAGTTGTAGAGGGAGCTGGGGGGTTGTTTCTGTTGGAGAAAGAGGCCCAGAGGCGACCTTATAGTTCTCTACCTTCTGATATGATTTTTGTTGGCTTCGTATCTTTTAATATTTGATGAAACTTCAGCTTTACTCTTGAGATAGTTGGGCATGGAAGTATAAAAAGACTCTTACGTAAGATCTTAACTAATGACTTTTTAGGTTGACAGAAGATGTTATATCTGCTGAACTGTAATAAATGAACAATAATAAACAGTCTTGACTGGAAAGGTTTTGTCCATGAGTCTCAAGATATGTCATAAGGGCTATGGCAAGATGAAGGATTTAGGCTCTTAATTGTTGCTTAAATTTTTCTCTTCTAGGTGCTTTTTAAGTCAATATACTTTAAAAATAAACCTTGAGTTTGGTGGAAAAAAATCCCAAACCTAAGAGAAACCAAACACAAACTCCCCAAATCAAACACTTTTCCTCAATAATAATGAATTACCACCATTATTTAGAAAAGAAAAAAAAAAACCTAATTCAAATTTTGCATTACTAAGCTTTATGTTAAAATAGATACTGCATTTTAATAGCCATATTTCTGAAATCTCATCAAGTACTTGCATTCCCTTGTGATGGTGACTGATACAGGCTGCTATTTTTCAGGAAAGTATTTTCCAAAAGGCAAATTTCCTAGTGTCTTGCTTTTAAAGAAAATGAAAGGGATATTTTATAATATTAGAGGAAAAAAGAATCCTACTGTACCTAGGGCAACAATGAATATAGCAAAGCATAAAGTATTCACAGAGCTTTCTTGTACTAACAAGGAAAAAAATTGTTATATCTTCAGGGTGTTATTATGTCAGTGAAATTCTTTCAACAGAATATGGAGTCTGTTATAGAAGGAATTAAATTCAAGTTTTACATGTATGAATGATAAATGCAGAGAACTTTGCTTATAGTATTAATTTTAAACTTCATGGAGAAAACAAGCTACTATACAGTTTATCTTTCTTTTAAGAAGCTAGATGTTGCAAAGCACAATGAAATTTTTTTATACTTCCAAATGTTTTCCAGATTTGCTTCTAAATATTTTTTGTTTATTTGGTTGTTTAGAAAAATGGAAATCAAACCAAAACAAACAAGAAAGTAATCCAGTAACTTCATTATTTTATTTACCAATTAATTCTGTATATTTACTTCAGGGAAGGAAAGAATATAGTGAAATTTTCCAAATTTGTGCAAAGTCATCAATCATATATTTTACACTATTTTCATTGCTACATTTTCAAGTAACTCAAAGATATCTGGGACCTTTCATCTCAGTGTTTTAATAAGACAACTTCTCAGAAACTAGAAGAACTGCCTTCTCTTTAGCTGTCTGTTGTGGTCCTGCAGTAAATAAAATCTCCCTTTCAGTTTAAACACAGACACTTTACATATCAATAAAAATACTTTTCCCATATTATTTTTTTTTAATCACAATTTTATGTTTGTTTTGTTTTCTTAAATTATGGTAGTTTTTCAGGGGATGCTGTATGGATAGCCTCCCACCTTCATACTTTCTGAAAGATATTGAGGGGAAAAAAATGCTGTATTAGTGGAGGGAATTTCAGTTTTATAAAATTCCTATTGGAATTTCATGTGAATGGAAATGACATCTTTCAGTCCCAAAAAAAACTGTGATTACCTAAAAATTTGGCTTTATTTTATTAACTCTCATGTGAGAGCTTATATTTAATTATGATGAAATCAAGTATGTCTTGCTTTATGATGTGCAGTGCCTTGGCACATGTTAAATGCATATCCAAGTATATGATGTGAAAGCGTATTATTCACAGTTTGAATGGCCCCACAACAGATTTCACTGGATGCCTCATTTATTAAGATATCCCAATTGGATACTGGAAGTCTACTCTAGACATAAAGGTTACAATGTATCAAATATTACATATTTTAAATTAAACAAATCTATATTTTTAGCTCATTTTTTTACATTTTCTTTATCCCTTTAAAGATATCATTTTATTAATTAAAAAATAGCTGAGGATATTAAGAAGCAGCAATATAAATCTTTTATAATTAAGAGTAACATTATTTTAATATTTATTGTTTCCTAGAAGATTCAGTACCATGACAGTAAATGAAAAGCTAAGAAAACACTATGAAAAATGCTTCAGTACCCTCCAAGAAAAGTATTCACATTTTGGGACAGTAATTTTGTCTCTTATTCCCACTTAATGGATGTTCTGAGCTCAAAATTGAAAAGCACACATAATTTGCTTTAGAAAAAGCACTTGAATTTGAAAAGGAAGTCTAAAATAGCCTTTAGGTCAGAAGGCACAATCTCTTTTATGTTACAAGTAGGCCTTATAATCTTGCTAAGTTTGTAAATGCAGCTTCAAATAACAGAATTGAGATTGTCAAATTTCTGTGGCCTGAAAAACGCCATAAATAACTTTTAGATAAGATAACCTATTGTATGAAGAATTACTATTTCTCACATATTGAGTAATATTCTTACATAGTGAATAATATATAATTGGTTATATCATACTGATTATGTCATCAGTCTGTTTCCCTCTTTATACCTCTCCAATTAAGGTTCTGATCTGCTGAGGGCTAGATCCTAAGCTTCATGACACTTAGAATTTGCAATTTTCTGTAATTCAGGACTCATCTGTTACATCGTCTTGAACTCCAGACTGTATCATCAAATACTTAGGACCTATTATCACTTAGATAAGCATAAACAATAAAACAGCTGCAAAGAAGCAGTGAGTCAGGTTCAGTGTCTTTTTGTTTTCAGTGTCAAGTTGTTCTACCAAAATGTACTTAAAGACCTACTATATTATTGATCATTAATCTTTGATCTTAAGGATGTATATTTGACTTCAGTGGACCTTATTTGAGGACTTGGATATTCCATCTGCAAGTTTTGAAATTCATTCAAATATAAACAGCAGATTATGTTGTTTAAAATCCATTATTCTTGCCTAGTTTACCTTCTTTCTCAAGAAATCCGCCCTCAATTTTATTCCCTTTTCTAAACATGCTGGTCAAACTTGTGTCTTATTTTGGTCCCTAAATTTCTTTCTTAGAAAGTGGATTGTATGAACTGTTAAAATGTGCCCAACAATACTGTTTGAAGTAATACAGAAGACAACTCAATTCAATCTTCTGTTATAATTTGTCTTCTGAAAAAGAACTTAGTTCCACTGGTGGACATCTGCTTCATGCTGTGAAGATCCCATCCTGGATCATCCTCCTTGCTCTTTGTAAAACTACAGGGTTTTTGATTTGGGGTTTTTTGGGTTTTTTTGTTGTTGGTTTATTTTTGCTGTGTTTTTTTTTTGTTCGATTTTTTGTTTTGTTTTGTTTTGTTTTTTTAGGTAGGAGGGCTATCTCCTTCTTAATGACCAGCAGAGCAGATCTAGCTAGTATCTAGGAAGTTCACCCAAAATTTCCCTTTATTATAATATATCTGGGGCCAATGTCTGTCTCAGGCCCTAGCACTGGGGTTAAATGTCTTTCAGGCCTTGCTCAAGATCACCAACTCCTCAATCCCATCCTCCAAAAGACACTAAAGACAGCAAAGATACTCCAAGATGGCACAGGAGTTCCACTAAGATTGACCATAGCAGTGCTGTCTCCTCATATCATGGAATGTGGATTTACAGAGCTCTTGCCAGTTTCTGACACATTATTGCTTCCCTACCTTTTCTTCCCATCATCTTCTCTTATATCTGAAAGAACACATCTGCTGTCAGTATCTCTTTTTTTCCCTGTTTGTTTTCTTTCCTTTGACTTTCTAGATCAGAATTTATGGAATTTTCTGTACTGCTAAAAAAACTTATGTCATGGAGAGAGATATTAGAAGTCTGACTTTGCCTATCATTCATTATTAGCTTTCCTGCCTCATTCTGCATGGATTGGTCCAAATAGATGTCCTTATGATCTTGTGTGCATAGTCCAGGGTATATTTTATTTCATAAACTACCACCAAAATGTGGAGTGAATGAAACTGAGTTATGTTTTAACTGACTATTCCCACAAAACCATTGAAATCTTGAAACAACCAGTATGCTGTCACACTTCAGGACCTGAAATATACGTCAGCATTATGATAAAAAAATTACACTTGGGTGCATTATAAAACACTCTTCACCTATTTTCATTTGTTTTTTCATTACCTAATGAAATTCTCATTGAAAAATAGGATTTTTGTTTTAGTAACCATAGAGAAATATGTAATCTTAAAGAAGAAACAAGGTCAAATACTCCATGTGCTAACATGTGGTGAGCAGTGTGGGCACAAGAAAACCCACAACCTCTTGCTCTTGAGATTGGTGATGTTTTCACTGTAGGAATTATATTTGTAATTTGAGTATAAATGTGCATCCCCTTTGCACAGAGAATGAACAGCAGCATCACTCTTCATTTTTCCTTGATTTTTGGTATCTCAGCACAATAAAAATTTTCATCCAACTTGCTCAGTCGTGCCACAACAGAAATTACCTTTTTTCTATTTTTTTTTCCATTTCAACAATTTCTTTTCATGTTTATTTGAATGAGAACAAATTTGAAATATTTGCTATAGTTTCTGTTCTGCAAGGATTATTTGCTTGTTCTAAATTTTGAAAAGTTTTGAAGTTTTTGGAGTTTTTCAAAAGTTTTGAGAAGTTTTTTTTTTCTGTGGCTGTTAAGACCAGGTCACATACTCAAAGATTTAGAGAGTCTGTAGCTGATGGCACACATCCACTCTAATGGTGAAAGTTACTTCTGTGGAAAGACAGAAGAGGGGAGAGAGAGGAAAGTAGAAAAGAGAGCATTCCCCCTTGACCAAGCCAATCCCATTCCCCAGGCAGGTATCTCCTACTGGATATTCTCTCCAGTGGCGAAGCTGTTCCTGTGTAACTTATTTCACATAGTAGCAACCATGAAGGCTTCATCAGAACATGCTCATACTTGCTATAGTTATTCCTGTTTAAAATTTTGTTATTGGATCCTCTACTATTGACAAATATCTGCAACCAAAGAGCAGAAAAAGAACAGAGAGAAGGGTTGATCCTCATGCTGGTGGCAGTTACTTTCCATCAGAAACCATCACAACAAACAATACTGAGGTTTGTGGGTTCAAGTCAGTGAAAAAAAGCTGCATGAAGGCACAAATGTGTGAACATAATGAAAAAAGTACTGCCACATACTGGAAAACAGCCATAGCAGCTTTCTGAATAGTGAGGAATAAACAGACTAAAACTAAAATTGAGTTAAGTTTACCAAAACATTTTCAGCTAAATATTATAGTGGCCTTTCAGCATGGCATGCTACTATTTCAGTAGGAAATCAAAAACATGTGTGAATAAAAAAACCCAAAGCCCTCTGGAAATGAAAAATTAGTATCAGGATAATTTTATTATCCATGTAATGGAGGTGAATCTTCTCTGTAGGGTAACATAGTAACCTGCATCATGTTACAAAAAAGATGATATATTAACAAGAAGAGAGAAAAGCTAATCAATCCTTGAATAACTAGCACGTCAGTATAAACCTGACTATTTTCTCACAAGATATCTTACAGTCTGGAAAAGAATGATGTTTGCTGAGAAAGTACAGGCAGCTTTGCCTCTTTGTTGTACAGCCAAGCAGTTAAAATCTGGTGGAAAGCTCCCTTGAGTGGTTATGCACAGATCTTTGTGTGTTGCTTTGAGGTTTTTTAATGATTGATGGACATGGCTGCCATTTGAATACTTATTTGGCTTCAGCAGCTCTTTACAAAAATGAATAAATAGGACTTTCTTAACAGAAGGTTTCACTGTTTGTGTGTCAGAATTGTGTGTCAAAGTTACTATGCTTTGATAAATTATGTTGCTATTTGCCTTCAGATATCTAAAAAATTATGAACACTCCTATGGCTTGGAATACTAAAAAAATATTTTAAAAGGAAGATACACCAGAGTGTGCTGTATGTCACAATATTGACAAAATAATCCTAGAATGAAAGTAATTTTAGCCTGGATAGATTTTTTTTTTTTTTTTTTTTTTTTTGCATTAGCATAGTGTTGATAGATTAAGGCTCAGATGTGCTGAAAGGCGTGATTTTGATTACTGCCTAAAACAGGTTAATCATCAAAAGACAATCAATGACACCCAAACTAGAAATTAGGAACATAAAATATGTTTTGTGCATTACATCTGCTTTGGAGATGACAGAATTTCTTAAGCACAGGTGAATTTATGAATGTCATATACATTAGCATTGGTCAGGAGTGCAAATGAAGCATATGAGCAAGTATGTACTAGATCAGGACTTGTCAGAATGTTAAAGGAAAGGTATATGTTAAGAGAAATTTTACAATTTAAATGTATTTTGATATATTTTCATTTTTCTAAGTAACCATCCCAAAGTAAAAAAAAAAGTTCACAGTGAACATTTGATTTTTTTGTGTGCCTTATGATTTGCATATCAGTTGCAGTCACAAAAATAGCAAGGTACATTCTTTTTTTCCTAATTTGGTATTGAATGAATCTTTTAAAGAGGAGTAAATATAAAAAAGGTAGGTTGTTACAGAGACTAGTAGTGTCAGACCTCAGTGGAGGTCTTCAGAAAGTATATAGATTGTTTTTCCTTTCTAAGGTAAGTATTATTCTCTTTCAAGTCAGGAGGCTAATAAAGAAATAAAGATGACTTATCCTGTGGAAATGAGTTATTGCACAGAAAATACCTTCAAGAAAAATCTCACAGTACTATGGATGTCTGAAAGGATAGTCTGAAACAGCTTGCAAGTTACATTTTTTTAAAAGTTATAGAATTTTTTGGGGTGAATTATCTTTGGTTTACCAGTATGCAGTTAAATTGGCATTTTTAGAGGAAATAATGGTTATGTTGGATTTTAAATTAAGCTCTTATTTTCCTAAAAAAAAATATTGTATTCCTGTAGATACTGTGCTTTTTATTCTTCTAGATTTGCATAATCTAGAGTGGAGTGAAGTGCAAGAACATACAGATCTTTAGGCAGGAAGAATTTTATCAACAGTTCAAGAAGGGTACCTGTACCACTTACTCATAACTACTAATTCATGAGCATGCAGAAGGCTGGGTTTTTTTTGTTGTTTTTTTTTAATAAAGATTCATTTTCAAGAGGACTTAAGACCTTTTATTCAAAAATTTCTTAACTGAACAGCTTGGTTTAATTTTTTGTGTGGGTATCCCTTGGTTTCATTTAATCCAATATATATTATTTCATGATGGAAGTGATACAATGATGGTATAGACAAGATTAGAAAATTGGGTGCATTTATCAGTACTGCTCTATATCATCTTGAGATTTACTATGCCTAATTTAATTCACATTATGATGAAAAGAAAGGGTTTTAATCTGAAGACAAGTGGATGATTTAAGTACAGTTATATATACTCTATTCATTTTATGCATGCCTAGTCGTAATAGTAAAATACAATATTTATGTGCGTCTTCAGAAGTATTTTGTCTCCTGTTCCTTGGACAAAACCAAGAATACTGTCAGCTTTATACAAGCTGGCTAAGTTAGTATTAATCACAGCTCTCACATTCCAAGATTTGTTATTTTGGTTTTTTTACTTTAAAATAAATAAATTGTGTTTGCACTGCAATTTTATGAGAACACTAAATATAATTTTGTCAGGGATTTATCTACATAAAAAAAAGTCTTTGTATCTAAGCAAGATGAATTCTCTCCATTTCAAGAATGTGATAGTTTCTTTTTTGTTTTGCTGGGGCTTTGTTGTTGTTGTTCAGTTGGGTTGTTTGTTTGTTTTAAATTAGTCCTGAGATTGTTCTGTATAAAAAAAGAAATAAAATTTTGGATTAATATTGAATTTCAAGTGATTTCCCAGATAGAAATACATGGATATGATGGGTTTTCATTATTCATTAAGAATATGCACAGTAATGTCTATTTACCGTGGACTGTGATTCCAACTGGTTGGTAAAAGTTTAAAACCTAGAAAATGTACATTTATATTCTCACATTGTACATTTATATTCTCTCCTCTTTGCTTCCATGCTCTTTCCTTGGCTATGTAGCTTTTGCACTCCAACCTGGGGGCTTGAGTCTCCCCTCAGAAGATGTCAAATTTGAACTTTTCTGGTCAAGGTTAGAACTGATCCTCAGTTTCCATTCTACTTCAGGCATTAGGCTGTTATTTAATGTGAAACACCTCTCTCTCTGGCTGTCATTTTGCATGAGAATGGCCTTGGGGTTGCTGTGCTTTTCTTGTATGGATGATATGTGCATGTCAGATGTCTTTGAAAAACCAGATCAGATTGGACCTGTCAGTACAGTGTCTGTCTGATTTGAAAATGTCCAAACAGCCTGAGGTTTCTGAAAAGGCTTGAAAGCTTGGATCTGGCAGCTTTGTGGTATACATGGCTCTGAAAAACTACAAAATCTAGAGAATGAAGTTACATACCATTATCTACAAATCCTTTCATTACTTAGCAGTCATTTTCTGGTATCACAATCTTGGATTTAGATACTAAAATTCTATTTAAGTTGTGCTTTATGCAGTAAGGATTTTAGATTTTTTGGGGGGTGGGTGCTAATTAAGAGTCATACATCTCTGTGCATTTGATATGATGCTTGTACTTTCTACATAATGGACTGGTGTTACTGACTACTGTTACTTTCGTTACACTAATGAAAATACAACTAACTAAGATGACAAGGACAATTAGGAATGCTATACTGAATTATGAATATTCATTTATTTATGATGTTCAGTATGTATTAATATCCTAGAAAGTGAATATAAATGTTTTCTGCAATATTCCTAATTTCAAAGTCAATGGTAGTCATTACTGAATGAATTAGTGACTAATTATTTTTTTCAAATACACAGACACACATATATATTAAACCCTTCCCAGTTAATTGCAATTTCAGTTTGAAAAGTTGACTTTGGGGATTAAGGTATTCAATTATTAGTTCCATCCTTTAAATTCAGCCCTTTTATTTTGTGTTTGGCTGTTCCATATTTTTTATTCTCAGATAAAATACAAAATAAGGTTATCTGCTTTGATGACAAACTTTGAATTGTATTTAACTTTCACTGCCACTGCCACTAAATGTTATTCCAAAATTTTCACTTTATATTCCTATATTCATATAATGAGATTGTAGAGATTACAGTCTAAAAAGGCTGTCCACTTTGGTAACATTTCAATAGACTTGTTTTAGTTTGAATCTTTTCCAAATCATAGAGAACTTTCCCCATTCTAGGCAGCTCCACTTGTGTTCAAATTTAATTATTCTCTGGAATAAACAGGAATATCTTCCACTAATTTTCTATAGAGTTGTAGGTATTAAATATAAATATTGTCTTTAGGAGTGAAATCTGTTAAAATCAAGCAGACTGTATTGATGACAAGGAACTTGGCTGTTTACTCAAACTCGAATTGCCAGAAGTATTTTAAAAGTCTGGCAAGCTGGGATTCCCAACCAAAAGAGCACCTGTGAAGACAATGGAATGAGGTCTTCAGAGTAATTTAAGTTTTTATGACCAGCTTAACTTGCTTAAAGGAAAATTAAAATGAGATTAGTGGAGGAATATTTCTTCTAGCATTATATTCTATACTATTAAAAATAAAAGAAAGTCACAAAACCGACCAACCAACCAACCAACAAATATAAATCCCAAACAAAAATTATGGGAGAAGAAAGTATGAATGGATTACCTTAAAAGTACCTTTACTAAAAATTAGTATTAAAATAAAACACAGACAAGGCCATTTAGATGAAGTGCTTTCTATGGTTTTTTTCCTTGGTAGAAATAATTCTTCTATATGCCTATAATACTGCTGTGTTTGCAGTTCAGTAAACATGCAGCTTAAGCAAAGATAACTGTGTCAGCAGTTGATTGCAGATCAATATTTCCACAGTACTGCTGAGTACTGAATTAAGAAAGTTGTCTATTTCAGAGATAAATAATGCTGATGACTGAAGAAAACCTGAATTTATCTACAAGGAAGATCAGTCTTGGAGACAGCTAAAATCTATGCATGTAAAAATTGTATTTTTTAAATAAATTTCTATTATTGCATGGCTCTTCTATAGCCATGCAATATGAGAAAATAAAGATTTGCAGCCTGTAAGCAATACTAGAAACATGAAATATGTGTTTCTAGAACAGACAGTGCATTTAATATTTTTTCATTGCACTTAGATTATTCGCTGAATATGAAAATAACCAAGACAAATATCTACCTGATGCAAACCTATAAAAGAATAGGGGTGTCTGTCTTTTTTGTCAACATATTTATAGAGTTTCTAGCAAAGGAAAATTATGCATCCAGTTTTCAAGTGGAAGTTGAAGTGGTTCATACAATCATGGCAGGATTCTGGAAATTATTTTCTTTTATACTATTATAATAATTATAATAATAATTATAATTATAATTATAATTATTATTATTATTATTACTATTATTATTATTATTATTATTATTATTATTATTATTATTATTATTATATTACCTATTACTGTTTTTCATCAAAGGCAGAATCAACATGAAAAACTAATGAAAAATCCCTCTAGTAAACTGATACCTCCCTGAGGAATAATTCTTAACATCATTCAGCAGACTTAATAAGTTGTCAGGGAGACTTACCTTTAAAGCAAACCTTCAGTTTTTTGGTACGGTGCATTGTGTCCATGATAATACTGTCCTAGATGTATGATGACGTTGAATCAGTTTGTAGAAGTCTCATTTGTTCATTGATATTATTAGCAAACTAAGGGAGTGAAAATATTTCTGTATACAGTGGGCAGTGAGTTGGGGATCCTGTTTTATACAGAGAAACTGGGAGCATAAGATGAGTAAACTGTGGGTGAAAATACAGATAAAAAAGATACTTTCCACTGTGAATATATGGCAAGAAATAAGTATATATAACTGCATACTTTTAAGACTGTGTCCAGGTATTTCATGCCTACATGATCCCTAGGAAACCTGTATTTATTATACAACCTCCAAAACAGGTTTTCCCAAAGATAGGCAGGTATTTTAAATGCTGCTACAGAAGCCAAAACTACTGACAGTTCATCAGTCTTGGTTAGGAACTACTGTCCCATATGGAAAGCAAAATTCAACACTGGTGCTTCGAATATTGTCACATGTTCAATAATTTTCATAACAAACATGATTGTGGTTTTTACCGGTGCTATAGTCAAATAATGATGAAGTAAAAATGTTTTGTGACAAAGTAAGGTTTTTCCCCTTCTCTGCCTTCCCTGGCAAGGAAAACTGAAGCTATTCATGGCTTTTGCACAAAGCAGGAAAAAGTTGTGTATTTGGGGATTTTTTTGGTTGGTTTTTTTGATTGGTGGGGAGTTTTTTTGTTTGTGTGAGGTTTTTTTGTCTTTTTTTTTGTTTTTTTTTTAATAGGCACTCAAAAAAAAAACAACAACAAAAAAAATTGAAGTCCTTAACTATAAGAACATTTGCCAAAGGAAAGAGACAGTTAAAAGAGTGATAGATAAAGGCTGATGGTAAAGTGAACTCACATAGTCCTATTAAGAACAGAGCTTACGTAGTGCTACAGGGCAGAACAGGGATATTTCCCACATGGCAATGCTCAGTGTAATGGAAACACTTGTGTTTAACAACTGAAAGCTTCTCAAAAACATTAGTAGCGGTAGCCTGGGGGTGGGCGTCATAAAATTTCCTTCTGTATGGGTTTTGGCAAACAGGTTCTACAGATGCCAATAGATACAGCTGAAAAAGATATCTGTGGGAAAATAGCAGGCTGAAAAGTGAAAAATAGATGCTGTGAAGTGTCTGTAAATCTGTCTAATACCTGATGAGCTCTGGAGACTCACAGCCCTGCTGAGTCCACAAGTGCAGGTGAATTCAGAATGTCCATTTTTTGCTGCCTATACCCAAGGCCAGCAATAAACACCAACATGAACAATGGGTGTAGCTCAGAGAAAATCCCAGAAGGTTGTGGGTGTTTTATGCAGACAAGTACTTCAGAATTACAACACCTGTATGACAACACCTGATAAAAGAAGAACCTTCTTGGAGGACTTTGAGAAAAACAATCTAGCAGTCACTCTGTGACTCTGTTTCTGTTAACAGATATGGCTGGCCTGTCAGCTTTTGCTCAAAACAGGTGACAATAATTGTGATTATGCATCTGTGTGTATTGAGGTGTGCTATGGCAAGGGGAACATGAATCTATTGTACAGACAATTATCTGCTCTTAATAACAACAGATTAATTAAAAGATGTTCTAGTATGTAGTGGTTGTAATTGGTGTCTCTTCTAATTAGATCCCCTTAAAAAAGGGAATTTACAACAGGAAATTAGTATTTCATGCTTTTTGGAGAAAGAAAGGCCAAGAGGTTGACATGAAGATTTTGAAGGTGGAATTGAGATTAGTGTCTTGTGAGAAAAAGAGCAGAAGAGATGAAATTAAAGGGGAGGTAATAAAAAGGTTATGAAAGATAAAAATTGTTGAACTGATTCAGTGGTCCAAGAAAAGTATCTTATCCTCCCATCCACTCAGTTCACAGACCCTTATCAGGAGTGCTGGACAAAAACTTCTTTCTTTGAGATTGAAAACTACAGGAATAATGAAGAGAGAACACAAGGAGACTACTTGTCATGTGGCCTGTATATACCTTAATCAGAATGTTGCTACTATATTTATTTATTTATTTCAACTCAAAGTTATATCATCCCACTTGAATTTTTAAACTAAGCATGTTTCTGGATTCCATTTTAGGGAGGCTAATAAATAAAATATTACAGCTTAAACTAATCCAAAAATATGTGGCTTAAAATGCATCATCCTGCTGTATTTTGAAGAATACAACCTCTGCATGTTTTTTTCTTTAATTTGGAAAAGAGAAAAAAAAAAATTGCTGCTTTCCAGTACTTGTTCCCACAATGTCCTGCAATGATGTGATGAAATTTGTATCAATCTTTTAGAAACATCAGTTTCACATAGTAGCCTGAGTAATACCTGGTAAGGGCCCATCATCTGGACTAGAACAGAAATAACTGTGCTATCACAAAGCACAGATTGTGATGCTAATTACTTGGAGACAGAGTGTACGGAACATATTAAAGCTCAGAGAATATATTTAGAATTTTACTCTGCTTTAAAATGTTGATAGATGGGAGGTTTTTATACACTCACATAGAAATTTCACAGTAAAGCTCTCCAGCTGGGTTTAAACATCGCAGAGCAAGAAAAGTCGCCAATACTTTGTACTGATCCAGGGATGGTAGCAAAACTGGGGATGGCTGCAGCAATGGAATCAGACCGACAGGCAGGGAAGATACAAACCCATTTGGGCTGCCACACTGTGACAAGGCATTGCCCAGGGGGGCAAAGCCATTCTCTTGGGTGCCTGGGTACTTGGCTGTGAAGGTGTGCCATGAGGATGCTCACATACCTGAATCTGGCCACTGGAGATCACCAGAACAACTAACAGGTTGTCAGGCTGCTAAAAATCAAGTGTCTCAGGTGTATCTGGACTGGCAATATAGTGGTGAATTATTTCTAGATCAGCTGGCCCATAACAGCTCAGGCCATCAAGAAAGACATGCAACACAACAATGAGCTTGTTATTGGAGGGTGGACTTGACCACAGACACAATCCCACGTTATACATGAATGTGAAACTTGTGCTGCAATTCACCAAGCGTTAAAGCCTCTCAGGTGTGGAGGATGACAGCTGAAATACAGATATTCCAAGTCTGGAAGATTGACTGTTGCACACTAGAAAACTGAAAGTGCCAAGTGCCATCTACAGCAGCAGTGAAAGCAAACATTGGAAGCCTGGAAAGATATGCCTTGCAACCACCCAGAATGCTATCCTGGGCCCTGAAAAGCAAGTCTTATAGTGACATGGTACTCCAGAAATAACTGAATCAGAAAAGGAAACTAATTTTCTAAGCAATCGCACAGACATGGGACAAAGAGCGTGGCATTGGGTAGGAATACCACATTCTTTACCGTGTACCAACTGCCAGAAAAATGGAATGATAAAATATACTTTTAAAGGCTACACTGAGAGAAATGGGGGGACCTTCAATCATTGGCATAATCATTTGGTAAAAGTCATGTGGTTAGTCAGCAAGAGACAACCTGCTGATCAGACTGGCCCGGTCCAATAAAAGCTTTTATATGGTGTAGAATGGGATAAAGTTCCTGTAATACACATTAAAAACCATCTGGGGAAAACAGTCTGGGCTATTCTTGCATTAAAAAGAGAAAAAAACATTGTTGGTGTAATAAACAATTTTTATAATTATAAATACACTCTCTTGAGTGTATTTATAACAATTGGGATTGTTTTTCCTCAAGGATCTGTGTGCAATCTGTGGGTAATGTTGGAGGATGGGGAAGTCTGGTTTGTATCTCAAGAGATTTGTGGTGAGAATAGCAAATTAATTGAATGTCCAATGATATTAATTGCTATAGAACTGTATTATCACTTCTATATGCCCATCACTGCACTGGACATCTTATGACACCTGGTGACGCCTGTCTCTGCCTCTTCAGATTTGGGAATCTGAAACTGATTACCTTTTGTAAAAAATCTTCCATATTAACGAAGAATGAACTTTGATGTAGCCAGACAAGTGCAGAAGTGATGGAATTAGAACTGGCTTCAACAGGCAGTAGTCCAACACCTCACACCAACTTTCCTGTTCTGAAAGATAGTTATGACAGATGGAGCCAAAATTCTGGACTAAATTAACTCAAAAGACATTGCATAGAGATGGCCCATATGGGATTTAAGGGAATGAAAACTATTTGTATTTATCAAAAGTCAGAAAGGAAGGGACCTGGACATAGTGTAAATGGTATAGAATAAAGAGTGGATACTGCCCTGGTTTCGACGGAGATAGAGCTAATTTTCTTCCTAGTAGCTGGTACAGTCCTGTGGCTTGGAAGATAAGAGTAAGGTTGATAACTTACTGGTAATTTTGGATTTCAATAAAGGTTTTGATATTATCTGGATCTTGATAAATTAGTGGATTGGGCAATCACCAACCATATGAAGTTCAACAAGGAAAAGTGCTGTATTCTACACTTGGGATGGGGCAACCCCAGACAGACTGGAGAATGAGACGCTGGAAAGCAGTGCCATGGAAAGACACCTGTGGGTCCTGGTCAACAGAAAACTGAACATGAGTCAACAGTGCCCAGGCAGCCAGGAGGGCCAAGTGTGTCCTGGAGGGCATCAGGCACAGCATCATCAGCCAGGCAAGGGAGGGGATTGTCCCACTCTGCTCTGCACTGGGTTGGCCTCACCTTGAGTGCTGGGGGCAATTCTGGGTGATACAATATAAGAAAGACATTAAACCATTAGAGAGCATCCAGAGGAGGGCAAAAAAGATGACAGAAAAGCCTTCAGGGGAAGCCACACAAGAAGCATCTGAGGTCACTTGGTCTGTTCACTTGGGAAAGTGGAGACTGAAGACAACTCCACTTCAGCCACAACTTCCTCTTGAGGGGAAGAGCAGAGACAGACACTGATCTCTTATCTGTGGTGTCCAGTGATAAGATCTGAGGAAGTGTCCTGAAGCTGTGTCAGGAGGGTTTAGGTTGGACATTAGAAGAAGATTCTTTACCCAAAGGGTACTGGGACACTAGAAAAAGCTCCCCAGTGAAATGGTCACAGCACCAAGATGACAGATATCAAGAAGCATTTGGACAATACTCTAAGGCACATGGAGTGGCTCTTGGGGATGGTCCTGTCCAGGACCAGGAATTAGACTTCATGATCCTTATGGATCCCTTCCAATTCAGCATATTCTGTAATTTTGCGATGTTCTAGTTGTTGCTGAGTAGAGTTTACCCAAAGACAAGAACTTTTCAGTTTCCCGTGCTGAGTCAGTGAACAGGTGCACAAGAAGATGGGAGAGAAAACAGCCAAGGAAGCTGACCTGAACTGTGCAAAGACATATTCCATAACACAGACCATCATGTTCTGTGTATATAAGCTGGCTGGGAGATGACCATCGCTCAGGGCTGGGTAGGGCTGGACATCTGTCAGAAAGTGGTGAAAAATTGTATTTTGTATCACTTTTTTTAGAATTTATTCATCTATCTCTTTTCCCTTTTCCCTTTTCATTACAATTACTATTGTTGGTTTTGTCATTATTATTGTTTTTGTTGCTATTGTATTTTACTACAACTTTTTGGCTGTTTTTATATAAGCCCATGGAGTTAATATTTTTTCCATTTTTCTTTTTTTCTTTTTTTCTAACGTGTTCCCCATCCCATGGAATGGATGGGTTTATAAGCAAGCATCTACAGCATATTTAGCTGCTGGCTGGAGTTCAGCCACAACAGAAGTACATGCTATAAATTCTCTTCTGAGGAAACTTTTTTCAGACTTGCAATATGTATTAATGTAATTAATTTTCTCTCAGACTGCCATCTAGTCTAATGTTTTATGAAATTTCAAATCTGACAGGGAGTTGTTTTTTTTTTGTGGTTTATTATGGCTGTTGCATTAGAATTATGAATTTGGGACAATTGTTTAAGTATGTTGTTACCTGATTTTTTTTTTCCAGATTCTCAAGTTTCGTGTGTATACATAACTTCAAAAGCATGTTTATTCATCAAATATTTGAAATTAGGCTTTTTTTCCTCATTCCACTTTAATAATTATCAATTAAAGGGCATAAAACATCTCTGCATGATTCTTCATTAAAGAAATTAGATTAAAAGTTATGTAAGAAAACACTGCTTATGAAAATAAATTTTTGCTATGGTTATAGACAGAAACTCTACAAAAAAGCTTATAAAAACCTGAGTATTTTTCAAAGTATTTTAATATTTATTTCATATGGCTTATTTCTTCAAGTTTTTAATACAGCTATGTTATTTTCAAATGCACTTCAAAATTGCTAACATGAAAGAAAACAACATCTCAAATAATATGATAGATTTTCTGAAGGATTATAGGAGATAGAATGGTATAAATAAGATTAAGTAAATGTCAGGTTTTATCTTTTTTTTTTTTTTTTATTCTTTCCCCCACAATAGTCATAGACGGCTAACTGTTAATTGGCTTTTGCTAGCTGTTCTGTTGGGTTTTTTTTCCTTAAAAATTTCCAATGTAGATTTTGCTCCTGCTGACAGACATCTGCTCTGGGAAGGTTGCCATAAAACTATTTAAAATAACAAAGCTTAATTTATTGGTACAAATCAGGAGAAAATGCATCACAGTAATTGGAATAACTTTGCACTGTTAAAATATACTTCATGGGGTAGGGACACTTCAGGCTATCTGTCAATTATTCATCCATAACAATGAAGAGACTGTAAAGACCTGAGAAGTTCGTGGTTGAGAAATCTTACTAGAAAGTAGATTTGATTGCCAAAACATTTTGTTTCACCACTGTCCTCAGGCTGAAGAGCAGCAAAGTAGGATACTAAATGTCTTCAGCCAAAGATGCTAGTCATTTCCCACACAGCTGCCAATTCTGAAAGGAGTAAAAACCCTTGTGTTTTCTTCCTAGCTAAGAACAATAGCTATGGTTTACACCCTTTAAAACATTCTAAGACATATAACATGTTCAGAGCATGGTGATCTATTTAATTTCATTGAAGAAGCTCACCTCTTTGTTATATAACTAGCTTGAGAAGCAGCTTAGAAATTTATGAGAATTAAAATTACATGAAATTAGGATATCATTTAACTTCCAGTAGTAAACAGAACATGAAAATATTATTAATAGATTAAAAGATGGATGATTCACCTTGGAATTTCATCTTGTGACTGAAATTTTTGAAAGCTTTATTTTAATTAGTCAGGAATTTTTTTGATTTCTCTCAGAAGTTTTCAAACTTATGCAAACAGTTTTTCTTTCTGTCTTCTTTCCCTCTGCATTTACTGAACATCAAATTTCAATATATTATCTGTATTTTTGTGTGTTTTAAGTCTCTTTGCTGTCTGAGTAGAAGATGAAGGGACGAACATTTAAAACTCTACCATATATACTGAACTGGAAAATAAAACCAAGCAAGCAAAGCCCTCCTGCCAAACAACCAAAAGAAAAAACCCAAACCTCTCACAGCTGTTAAACATTGAGAATAAATGGGACTAAGTGTCACATTGTAAGAAAAGCTAATCATATATTTTATCAATTAAAGGATGAGTAAATTAAATCCTGTATATTTAATTTTCATCATCTCGAGCTTTGTATTAAGAATGTTTAGTTTTCTAAGTATAAAAGGATAACTGCATGTATATGTGCTTGCATTAAATTACTGTATCTGTTTATGTACAATATTTGGAGTTAGTATTTTTTCTCTTATATCTCACAGAATGGAATAAAATATTGCTTTAGAACTAGAAGTGTTTAAGTGTTCTCCTAAATTCTTCTTCTACCTTACCATACCATTGAAATCTCTGGCAAATTCTCCATATAAATATCACCATAAATGGCATAGATTCTAAGTGAAAAACTGCTCATGTATCTAATTATTTGCAAGTCAGAGGTCTGAGAGCAGGGACACAGAAAAAACATGCTTAGTGAAAAAAAGCCTAGAGCTCAAGAAATACAGCTACTTTAGGGAAACTTAGGTGCCCTCCTCAGGGCTCCATTTTTCATGTTCTTCAGACCAACCACTTCATGTCATGTTTTTAAAGAGGAAGTAAGATTAATTTTCTTCTTTAATACACCCACTGGAAGACTTCTTATGGAATTTAATTTTATGTATAATCCATGCTTTTTAGAGTTTGACTTCTTTTTTTTTTTTTCTGATAAATTAAATATATGATAATAAGAAATATTAGGCAAATATTTCAAATGCAAACATGATAGCAATAAACCACATTCACAAAATAACTATATCCTCTGGTCTTTATTAATTTAATGAAACCACTGTTTTAACAACATGCTGATTTAAATTATGGCGAAAATAAACTTTGTTGCCTAGATATTTTTTGTCTTAACTAAACTTTTTTATTTTTTAAAAGATAATAGTCAATAAAATAAAAATTGAGTCAATCTGAGTGTCTTAAAAATATTTAATGTTTCTACTAAAGCAGATAACCATAAATTGTATCAGTAATTCCAGCAGCTTTATGCCCAACCTTAGCATTAAAATTCTGATAGCTTTTCTTCTAAATAAGCATATGATTTTTAAAATGGAAATTGGTAACTGTGCTTTCCCATCCGTACTGATATGGTTTGGTAGAAAAATCAGTATATGCATCTAAAAAAATTCATAGTTAGATCCAGAAAACGGTGGTGCATTCTTTAAAATGGTGTTATATCTGAGCATACATATATTTATTTTCTTACATATTTTACTGTGAGTTTTCGACAAGTAGGTGTCTCAGCTAGCAAATCCCAGTCAGCTTCAGTATGGTTCATTACTGAGGATGCATAATCCTTCTTAGGTTTTGTACATTGATTTGGTCATTTGACAGTAATTACAAAACTACTTTCTTGCATATGAATTGTAGCCTAATTAAACTGGCCTGCAGGCAGCCACAGCAATGATGCTGGTTAAGCAGCATTTTCTGCATTCCCAAATGCTACAATGTTCTTTTTGCTTTTGCTGATTTCATGCATTTTCTGCCAATTTAAGCTACCAAGGCAATGCTGTAGGGGAAATTTTCATTGAAAATGCACCCTTCCTAGGTCTATTGTAGAAATTAACAAAGGACTTAGATGTCCAAATCTGATAATATTTCAGTTAATCACTTTTATTGATTAAAGATGTTACTGATTACTGAAAAGTTGTGAATTTTTAATTAAAAGTGAATACATTTTAGAGATATTTAATACTTTGCTTTGCATTTTGATCCTGTAAACCATTAGGTATAAAATTCTCTCTGAACACTCTTGCTACTGGCCTCTCTGGAGGCCTTGGTTTGGAGACAGGTTACTTGTCTTAGAACAGATGCTCTGAAGTTAGTAACTAAAGGTTAATATTACACTAGTAAATTGCAGCATTATTTATCTTACTTTTTGAATATGTGTTAACGAGATATAAAATCAATTACATCCCAAATATATCTTTAGTAGGCATAATTATTATGTGGCATACCAGTGAAGCTTTTTGAACCCTTTTTAAGGACATTTACAAGGGTGTAATTGGTAGAGACATTTTGTTTGTGCCTTTTTAAGGCTGGGCTGTATTATCAAAGCTTTAGCCAGAAGGTTCAGGGTAATAATTCTTCGTCTGTATCCAGCCTGTGTTCATATCTTCTAAATGAGTTGAACATGCCCGTGTTAAGATGGATTTGATCATTAGGGTCTCTTCTGAAATGGTTGCTCTCCTTTATAGCCACATTGTACTGTTTACAATAATCTTCATGCTGATTAACAATGTGCTGGTAATTGAGAATGATATTTCCACATGTGAAGAACAATTTACTTTCTAAAGTTTCTGCTCACATAAGTTCACTTATTTGTGGAGACACATGCTCCATGTAAGTAGAATTATTTTTCTTTCATCTGCCAATGTGCATTATTTTTGCTTAAAAAAAAATATTCATTTTTAACCCAATTCATTATGCTTATTTTATTTTTTGATATTGGAAATAAATATAAAGGTTCTATGAGATGAAAGAATAGCTTTCTTTTGGCTTTGTTGCTGTTTTTTTTGTTGTGGGCTTTTCCCTTGAACCTATTAAGGCCATATTTTCAGAGAGCATTTATGGGTTTGGACCAGTGTGGGCCATCAATAGGAGATCAGTATCAGATGACTTTACAAGCCTTACAAAAATTACAGTTACAGTCTGTCTCTCTAGTGCAAAACGACAGTAAATACTGTAGGTGTCAGATTGGTACTTCCTGAACATAAATTTCCTTCTTCTTTTTATAAATTCTCCAGCAATAATCATCCATCTTCAATGAATGCTGGAAAACATCTTCGAAGCCTTTCCAGTGTGCAGTGCTGAATGGAGCACAGGAGTTATACGTCAGTTATACCAACATTTTGTCCTGCAGAAATAAATTCCAGTTTCCATCCAGGGAACACGACAGATAAATTTTATTCTTCAGAAGAACTTGTCCTTGGGTTTTGTGGCATTTAATATCTGTTTGTTTCTGTTAATTTTTTTTTCTTTTTTTTTTTTTTTTTTAGTTTGGTTTTAATATTAGTTATTTTTAGTAATTTTAGTAAATTTTAGGGTTTAGTGGGACAATGAGGACTGCCCACACTGTGTTTTCTCTGGCCATTTAAGATCATTCCCTGCTTGTCTTATTTTTATGCATGGACTAACAATGCATCTTGAATGTAGTTGAATAAGATTTCCTATGACTCACTGTCCTTTTCCTCTCATATAAAACACAGCTTGGCTTTGACACAGAAAAAAATAAATCAACACCCCCCCCCCCCCCCCCAAACTTTAGTTAGATTTAGAAAGTATATATATATATTAAACAAAGAGGGATTTTGCAACTATGTTCAGCACAGTAACACACAAAGATATCTCCTTAGAAAGGTATATGACATTTTTTCCTCACATTCCTTTCTTTGCTTCACATTTTTTACCCGTGAATTTAATCTTTTCTGTTTAAGCTTTATCTTTCAATATTTTTCTAGTTAATGTTATAAGCCTAACAATCCTTGTCAGGGTGCATATTCAAGGTGTAGCTTTTTAATATGTTCATTTAGTTTGAGTGTGCTTTATTGTCTGAGCTGTATCACTCAGATCAACATTTCTAGTTCTTTCTTCAGTTGTCAAGTCATTATATGCAGAGTGAAATCTGTTGTTCACATTGGCAGCTTAACTGCATATCCAGCTGAAACTGTTCCTTCCTTTGCCCTGGTTCAATGCTGTGGTAGACAGGATTTTAGATAGGCTATCTGCCAATAATGCTACATGATTAGGCCAATACCTGAATTCATTAGTGTTTTACATCATTGTAGATGTTGCCCAGAGTGCTTAGCAGTCCACTGGACATGCATCTCTATGCAAACACTGGTGATATCCTTATTGTTTTCTATATCTTTTTTGTCTTTCTTTTTCTTCTTCTATTTCATTCTTCTCAGAGTTTTGAGAAATGATTTTAGTAACTTAAAATCAGACAGGCTTAGAGTTTGCTAAGTTGAATGAGCTGAAGTTAATGTTTTGAGAAGTGATTTATGTAGATTGAATGCTTCTCTAAACCTTTTGCCAAAGGTCTTTCATTTTCTGAAACTGCCAGTAAAGTTTTTGTTGTTTTGACTTCTTTAGAATATCTTGTCAGTATTTCTCCTGTTCATCTGACTCAGAGTATATGAAAACTGCAAGCCCTTCTAAGAGTCTTGTCCAGCAATTCTGGGGCTTTACAATTTGCAGTGATTATGTATGGAGGCTAGCTTTAGAGCAAGCTGTAGGCCCATGGCCTGCCAGACCTGCCTGAGAAGCTAGCCTGGGAAATTCATGGGAGGATTCAAAACAATCCTCAAAGACACAAAACAGCCTGCAGGTGCTGTTTTTCTGATTCCCGTGTTTTCCTTGCAGGAGAAGGTCAGGGGGTGGTAAACCCCACTGACCAATGATGGTAATGTAGTATTTTACTAACCAATAAGAGTTTCCTTTCTGTAGTCTTCACGAACTAGTCTATATAACATGGCTATAACAATAAACTAGGGATTCTCTCCTGTTCTGACTCCTTTGAGAGTCCGTGTCGTTCTTCCCGCCGTTCCCAATTAGAACGACAATTATGTTTAAAAACAAATATTACTATTGTCTCTTATATTTTGTCCCTGGCAAGTTTATGGACCCATTTAACTGATCATCATAGTCATTGACTGCAATTATAGAAAATTTTATTTCATTTACATTTAGGAGCATAACCAGTGACAAAAATTCTGTGGATATATTACAGAGTTGATATGCTAGCATATTCCAAATGGTTTATTGATTAAATTTTTGTTGCATCACTGATAACAAGATATATATAAGTACTTCTGATTGTCTTAGACATGGGTTGGTTTTATAGTCATTTTTTTCATGGTCAAACCAGAAGAGAACTATGAAGATCCTGTGAGCAAATTTGCAATGTAGTTATTGAAAATGAGAATTTCAGACTTCCATTTAACTTGTCATTAAAGACAAATGCAGATGGTGTTTTTATTTTTGAATCTTCTTTCCATCTGTGGCCTGTATGTATGCAAATAACTGAGCTAATTTCAGATAAGAGGATTCTGTTGAACTACAAAATCTCAACTAGCCTGCTTTCAGTGAAAATGGAACTTTTGATGAGTGAGTTTGCCTAGACAATTGCTCTTTCATTAAGGCAGTTTGAATCCAAAGACTATGAATTCCATTCACCAGATGGAAGAAGTATTACTTTAAAATTATTGCAGGAGGAGAACTCTTTGTCCTAGACAGAATTTCACCATAATGTTTTAATGTTTGTTAATTTTTAAACGCAATCATCCTGTGAGAAAAGTAGTTTTACTTACCCTTATCATATTCAGTTACTGGCAATAATCTCAGAAAAAAACACATGCCTGTGTGAAGAGCAGAGGACATCTGAATTAATAACTTGTGGTGGCTTATTAAACTACACGCAATCTTAGCTTTATATTTCATTATGGCATGCAATGAGAAAGAAAAATGTATCTGTATTCAAATGTCATTGGAACAACATCACAGGCAACTATTTAATCCACCAAACATAATCCAAGGATCAGAAGAGTCTACATGAAGAGAAACATTTTCTTCTGCTTCTCTAAGAAATATCTAATTATTGAAATACTAGATAGTTTTTTCAATTAATTTTTTACCCGACTACTGGATAATTTCTCATTTATCTATTTATTTTCATACAACTGCTTATAGATTAGACTATGAAAGCATTTAAGGGACTAAATCTTCTATCATTCTAAAATATTACAGTGTTTATAATAAGCAGAGTAGAGATGGAATACACCATTCTGGGGAAGCCAGCAGATAGTGTAGTCATAACCTAGTAGCTAATAGACTTACTAGGTTAATCACATCAATTCTTAAAAAAGAGGTATGTATGTACAGAAATTTTTGATAAGTTAATAAAAGAAATAGTATTATTATTTTGT
The DNA here is from genome assembly GCF_030490865.1 of Poecile atricapillus. Lineage (NCBI taxonomy): Eukaryota > Metazoa > Chordata > Aves > Passeriformes > Paridae > Poecile > Poecile atricapillus. Next base: position 46,945,676 of record NC_081249.1, on the reverse strand, counting down.
GTTAATATATTTATTATATATTTATTATATATTTATATGGATATTATTATACATTTTTCTATATAAAAACTGTATTTAGTGTAGAAGCAATTCTTTTTTCCTGGAGAAAAAAAACCTATTTATTTGCAAAACTGCCTTCTAAGCAATTGTCCATTATATTCTGAAAGTGCATAGTTACCAGCACACTTTATTGAGGTGTCTATTTTGGGGACAGTTGATAAACAAACTAGAAGACATTGTCATTTTGAAAAGCCTTAATCTCTTTCTGCTTCTTCCTTATCTCTTTTCATTCTCCCTTCAATTTATAGTATCTTTTTGACACTTTCAGTTTGAACTCTCGCTTGTGTTATAGCATGGCTGTTATGCTATCCATTTTATCCCATTTTAGACTCAGTTTAGCTGCTGATATAAAAATCTTTCAAACAAGCTTCTCTGCCCATCATTTCAATACTGCAAGAATAATAATTCCATCATGTTTATATGATGATAATTTTACATTGAATGAATAATCAAGTCTTTTTTCAGTTCAATATTGTCTCAACTTTTAAATATAACATGTTACTAAGAAATTCTTTGGACACTGGAGACTGATGTGGGACTTCAGCACACGAGGTGTGTAAGTCACTGGTAATTCTTTCAATGACCTCTATTATTTATATGATAGTTTCACATATGGGCAGAAGAATCATAAAATGTGAGTCCTCAAAAAGCTCACAACCAATGAAAGCATAGCTTCAGTAAGGTTTGTTAATCATTTCATTTATATACACAAACTACAAAAAGGACAAAAAGAATAGTGTCACAATTTTGGATGACCACATCATAGAGTGATAGGCTAAAAACCAGCAAGAGAGTCTTGCAGACACATGCAACTGTGGTCCTTAATAAGGTCTTCCAAATACATAAAGCTGTATGTCATGAACTGCATGAAAACTGGAATTTTCTGTTTTAAGGTCTATTATTTGACCCAATTAAATTAAGTTTGACACTTTGTATCAGTGCTATAGTCCCATATTCAATTTATATTCTATAGAATAAAAGCATGGAACCTGTGACATTTAATTCACCTGTTCAGCTGTTTTCAACAATGCGTAATACTTTCCTATGCAGCATAGATTTGCATTTTTAACTCAAAAAAAATCTGCAAAAATACACATTAGACTCTCAGCTGCCTCCATACAAACTTGTTTTGATTTCAATAATCTGTTAAATACAGCCTGTAAAAGTTAAAGTGCACAAAATGTTTATAGACATGCCAGACAACATCAAACAGTCAAGATTTACAGATTTAAGTTTCTCAGATGGTATTGTTGTGGCAACACAGTGTTTATGGCAATACAGTTTTTATTATATCACATAAAAAATCAAGTTCTTTGATAGGTAAAATTTATGAACACTTAAAAATTGAAATGCATTATTTTTCCTTGCATTGAACTGCAAGCTAACAGTGTCCTAATAAAAATTTCTTTGCTTTTTATCCTTTTATTTAAAGTTTATATCAATAGAATTTTTATTTATTATTACAAAGAGCCTTTTGTCTACATTACTAGAGAATGGCATCTTTATTACAGAACCAGCCCCAACAATTAAATGAAGAAGAAAAGAAAAAAAAAAAAGGCCAAACTAAGAAAACCGAACCTCTTAATCAGACAATACAGTCAAGAAGTAAAAATCAGACAGTCATGGAAATTGCAAAAATAAATAATAAATTATCTTGCTTTAAGATTTGCATTTTTTGTTGCTCACCTCTTCCTCCAGTCCTTCATCACTATTTACATGAAAACTACAGTTGGAGCAGATTACCCTCAGAGATTTTTCCAATTCTTTACGTGGAGGTTTTCAAAATCAGGCTTAATGCAGATCTGAGCAACTGTTTCTGACCTCAGAGTTGCTCCTGCTTGGGCAGGACCTTAGAGTATAGACTACCTGAAGTCCCTTTCCACCTGACTGATTCTGTGTCTCCAGAGTTCTATAATTCTATCAGTCCATTAATCCCTCCATCTCATTGTGCCTGTGGTGAGAATTTGAAGGAGTATATGTCTTGAAACTCCTCCCTTTTCCCAAGCCCTTTCGCTTACCATTTTACCATTTTCTCAGTAAAAGAGGACTTGAACAGTCCCTCATAAAATAGTGTCAAGATGTGGACTTTAATATCAGGGATTTCCCCAGACCTTACATTAAAAGGGGTAAACTGAAACCTACTCCTCAGTTCTTGATGTGTTATCTTTCCAGGTAAGCAGTTCTACAGCTATGGAAGCCTGTGCACACAAGTATAAATTATAGGGTCAGACTATTAGAAGTTCTGCTTCTGTGTACTGTTTTTGTGTTTTTGTTATTTTTTCCCTGTGTATCATTCTAGCAGTGTGTACTTGAAATAGAAAAGGAAAACATAAAACGTGATCCTAGTTTCCAAAGGATATAGTGAAAGACAAATTGTGTATGTTTTTATTATGCCAGCACCCAGCGGAAGTCAAACTGTGGAGGGGTTATTGGCTTAGCACCTCTAATTTGCTCATCCACAGTAGAAGCTTGAACACTTCTTTTGCCAGAATTTCAGTAATTCCAGATTGCTGGACAGCTGTCAATACCCAAGGTATCTTCAGATAACACTGTGGGTAGACCAATGGGAGATTATTTACTTGAAGTAAATGTCTTGCCAAAGCTCAATTATAACCTTTAGGTACTTGGGGAACAACTTCTGGCTCTCAGTTTGCTAAACTAAGGCACTGTGAATTTATTGGTTGAATATCTTAAGCTGTCCATGTCAAGGGCAGCCTTTTGTGAGGGTTCTGAACAAGCATCAATCATTTTTGATTTTAATAGCTCAGTCTATCTAGTATTCACAGTTACTGTCAAGGGAAAGCCCTGTGTTATGACACGGGCAGAGCTGGCAGAGCTTAGGGCACTTTCTGACTTCCCAGTTGTTATTTTGAGGCATGTGCACTTCATTAGCTTTTGAGCAAACAGGCATTTTTCTTTCCAGGAAAGTTGATTGTTCATAGTGTATTGTTCTTGATTTTGAAGGGATAATGCTGGCTTTGACTTTGCCAGCTGTTCCTTCCCTCTCAGATGGAGATAGGAGGGATTTCCATGGAGACAAAGAATGCATGCTTTTACACAACTATTATAAACCTAAAATTTGTATGCTTTCAGGTACAAACTTTTTCAGATATCTGGAACTCTGGTTTTTCCCACCAAATACTTTTTTTTGTCATATTCATGCCTTTAACTGAGCAGACTAATTTCTTGTCTAATACAAGAAATTAGTAAAATTCAAAATTCATTGGTGTTGGGAAGAAATTAAATTCAATTAAATAAAAACTTTTTTATTTTCATTATTAAAATTCTCATTAATCGTTTCTTTTTCTTTCATATACCTGCTAGTTTTGAGAGAGCAACAAGATGTAAGCTAGGTTAAAATGAAACAAGAAGCCCTGGCCAGATTTCTTGCAATATGCTACACTGAAGTGTTTGTGAGGGCCCAATCTTTTAAAAGTCACTGAACCTGGCTGCTGAGCTGCTAAGAACAATATCAGTGCTGGTCTGCTGATCCTCATCTGAAGCTTATCTGACTCATGCCATGACACAGACCCATGTGTGAAACTGATAGTTCAGTCCCTCATTTTTTTCAGGAGGATGCTCAGTTAAAATTGGCTGTCTTTATGCTAATTTGTCTTGCATAGGATAATGAACTTCACGCTGAGAGACAAGGACATGTGCCAGGAATATTAAAAGCTGTAGATATTTCATGTTTAAAACAAACAGGTTAAAAGCCATGCAGCATGAAGCAATCTGCTGAGTCGTTTTGAACACCCTCATTTAAAGGTTGCAGTCAGGAGGTTTTAAAAAAGCAAGAATAAAATGCTAGTGAAAAAACACTTCTATAGATTTCTTTGATGCCAAGGTGAAGATTAATAACATTACTTTTCAGAATAATAATGTTTAACCAGATGCTGAAGAAAGAGAAAACATATATATCTTAGGCTAATTGTAAGCATTTGCATATGTAAACATATATGCACATATTTCAATAGCAAACTATTTATTTCCTACTTTTTCACTTGATGACTGACATCCTTGGGTGTAGCTATAAGCAAGCATGAACAATTTAATTATACAGAACTCTACTCTCAGAGTTTATCCAAATTCTATTACATGGACTCAAGTTCACTTAATGTGATCATGCTTCAATTCTGCTTGAAGTTGGATTTTCCTCTGGTGCTCTGGTCGAAGACAGAGTTGAAGTCTATGATCTTTGGTTATAGGACACATAAACTCATGCTGTAGTCTTCCCAAAGCTCTGAGATGTGCACTCTTCCTTCCTGAATAATTTTAAATACAGGTCTTTCAAAGTCACACTTCCAGAACACTCCTGAAACTGAATTGTATCCTAAATTGTTTATGCTTTCTCTCAGAATTTAAAAGTTCCTGCTTCTCTAATACTAAAGCATTCTCTATCCTTAATGCCTCACTGTAATAAATTGGAATACACTGGAAGTTTATACTTTCTACATGCTGCCTAAGTAATGATATAGGTCAAAAGGATAATGTCAAAAAAGTTATTTTTAAAAAAATAATTAGTCCTGCTTTTTATTATTATTATTAATTTTATTTTTTCTTCTCACGTTATCACTTTAATTGCCCAGAAAAAAAAAAAAATTACTTCAGGTGTCTTTTAAGGAAGAAAATCAAATGTTTTGATATATTTTCATTCTTTTCCCTTCTGAAATAGAAAACAAGCAAGTATTGACTATTATTCTGTAAAGCGTCAGCACAAAGTATGTGTACCCAAAGCCAATAAGTGTCTTTCTTAATATTTAAGAGATGCACCTTTTCCTTAAATGAAAACTATTTTACATATGAATACACTAATTTGCAACTGACTATAATTTAAATGCCATCTTCTATCAGTTTTACAATACATCAATATAAAAGAGCATTTCTGCACAAAATGAAATTACTTTTTTGCAGTCTGAAAATTGAAAAGCATTTACTACAGGAGAAGCCTGCAGCACATGGAAAATACAGTTTAATTATGTAATAAAATACCTTGCAATATTTTGATTACTATTTTACTCCAAACTCCTTAACAAATAAAAAAAAACCTTATCTTTGGAGTTTTTCCTTTTTTTTTTTTTTATGAGGTCAACTAGTCATTCAGAAAGGTTCATCTTCAGCTATTTGAAGTAAACATCTTTTTACTGATCTTGCTGCTATAGTTTAACCTCCTCTCCTCAAGAACACAGTAAAAGCTGAATGGATCAATCAATGCAGGTGTAAAAAGTCTAGTATAATACACTTACAGCACTACCTTTCATTTAAAATAATTTTATTACCTGGCTATAATTTAACAATTCATCCATATGTTGACATTGAAATTAAAAGACAATAATTTTTTTCTTAGAAAATTTTGGAAAAGAAATTACCCTTATCTTTGGAGCTTATCTTCAGATACACACAAATTATTGTTTTTTCTCCTTTCTTTCATAGACTGAGAAGCTAAAAACAATGTTAATAACCCAGGAGCAAAGAAAGTCACAAGAAATCTAAATAGCAGTGTTTCAAGATTTGAAAAAACAAAGTAACAATAGGAACAAAAAATTTCCAGGACTGTATTTTAATGGAATAGAACAAATTATGATATTGAAGGAAAAAAATGTTGTACTATGAATAATGTATTAGAAAAGAAAAAAATAAATCCAAATTTTCCCCAAGTTTCTATGACAAAGGTAGATTAATAGGGGGTGATTGGTTTGTAGGTTGGTTGGTTTGGCAGTTTGCTTAAGGCTAAAAAGAAAGAATGAGCTTGACTCCTGCATGACAGTGTTACCTGTGCTGCAGATTCAGAGAAAAATGAGCAGGATGAGTAAAAACCACTTAGATCCCACTGTGTGTGTGAAACCCCACATTAATATGCAATTACTATGTATGAGAATACAGACTTACTTTGACTGTGATTTCAGACTGACAAAGTATCCAAGAAAATCAGGCTTTGAATCAACCACTGCAAGAATAAAGAAAAATCCAGACATACTTGGTGGGCTGTTCATAACTGAAGCAATAAAGTGACATCAAGTATCCTAAACAAATGAAACTGTCCCAGAAATGGATAAATCAATGATAACTTACACATTCAATGTGAAATATGTTAGATCTGACAGACTGTAAATTGGATATTAGTATCTTTTGGAAAGGAGATACTACAGATTAAATAAATGGTCAACACAGATAATTTCATGTCTTCAAAGAAAAATAGATACAAAGCTTCAATACTTGTTTGGTTTAGGGTTTTTTGGTTGGTTTATTTGTTTTTTGCTTGATTTTGGTTGTTGTTTGTTGCTGCTTTGTTTTGTCTTGGTTTTATTTTGATTTTTTGTCTTTATGTTTTTTAAATTATTGATTCCCAGATCTGTCAAGCAGAATCAGTAGAAAGAATTATTATGTCAATCGTGTCTGAAGGGAAAAAAACAGTGTTTTAAGAAGAGGGATAATCCAGGCTAAATGCTGTGGAACCTAAGGAAGATGGTTCTTTGTGAGTGAACTAGAAAACTTTAGTTCTGAAATCAGTCATTAAGGTGGAAAGAGCCAGGATACAGAAGACTACCTAGATCAAAAGAGAAAAAAAAATTAAAAACACGTAGAGTTTGCTTATTCAAACCATTATCTTCTTTCCCAACCATCAGACTCCTGCATTTTTTATTATTCCAGCTGCACCAGCTTACTGTGGTAAGGTTCACTTCAGAGAGGAAAAAAAATACAGATATGTTGACATATAATTTTATGCATCAGGCAAAGTGCGACTAGTTTTCCAAGTTATTAATAAATGTGAATAACAAATAATCTTCATAAATGTGTCTGTATGTAAATCAATAGAAATAAAGGGATCTAAATATATATATGTATTATTTTTTTATGTATGTATTATTTCTTTAAAGATTTTTTTCTTTTCCTGATCTACAAAAGAATGAAAATTTAAGGTAATTTGCCAATAAAAGTAATGAAAAACTAACAAATTATTGCATTATAATTGGTACTTATTTACTCACACTCTGGAAGAAAACAGAAAATACTCTCTCATTTACTTTTTGTGTGAATTCAATTCTCACCATTAAAAGATTATCCATTTCAGTAAGACACAAACTTGATCAAATACTTAATTTTTCCCTTCAATTTTTGTAATTTTTCTTCAGCTGTGAAATCATGAAAGCAAGATCAATATTTCCCTTATGATTTAGATAGAACCTGACAGCCTTTTATAAAAAAAAAAAATTCACACAAACTAAATCAAGGATTTTATAGAAACGGTAAAGTATTGGTCAGATTTCTATTCTCACTGATGTTAGTACTATACTTTGAATTGCTTTTACTGCACTGGAAGAGAAAAGTGGCATTTGACTAACTGAGAATTGTCACTTTACTAGTACTTCAGAGACTGAAAATATAAGATACATTCTGTATTCTCTCAAATTTAGAACCATTTAGAAACTTACTAGCCATATAAATCAAACAGTATGAAATGCAGCAATCAAATCAGAGTAACAAATGAGACAGCAGAAATCATAACTGCCTTTAGACATTTCTGCATCTTGAACCCCTCACTCTGTTAAGCCTTCCATTAGCTCCCTCCCATTCCCAGGGGTTCCTCTGCCTGTCATCCAAGACCTTAGCTCTGGTATGGAACTGTCTGGTCACCTTGTGCCAGACTTCTGAGACTGTGAAGCTGTGAAAATGAGTGGTGAAAAGGTTTAGAAGGGTGAACTGTACCAAATGAGAAAGGCTAAATTGCAGATAAAAGTAGGACTGTCCAGATAGAATTGTTAGTTTCTGCAGGAAAGGAGAATTCAAGGAGAATGCCAGCACAGAAAAGTATAAGACTGTGTGGAAGCAAAGCAGTCTGGAACAGGGGCTGGCCATCTACCTCACAACCTGACAAAAGATTAGCCAGAAAAGACTCTGTGATCTGGAAGGGTCATATGAACACTTTGTCTAGTATCCTTTAAATATTGCACAATTAATAATCCTTTTGTCCTCTTAAGGTCTCTATGTTCTGCTTGCAGAGTCTTTTTTGAGGTCATTAGGAGTTGCTGAATGGAACACCCCTGGTGACACAGAACTTGGGTCCTATGTTTTGTTAAAAAGAACCTTTTATGATAAGATATGAGACACACTGCCCTGGCTCAATACCCTCTGACCAGGTTCTTTTAGATATTCCACACTTGGTGGGTGCAAGGTTGAACATCATGGTTACTTATTTGAAGATAATTGATGTTACAGAGGGTTTCCACTTCAGAAGAGTGATAAAAAATATGATGAAAAAACAATTCAAATATATTTAATAAAATGTCAGTTGCAATACACACTTCAAGCACAGTACCAATGTGTTTCCTAGTACCAAACCTGCTCACCATCAAGACAGTGGATGTTCTCAAACACTAGAAGGAAATACACGAGATTAATCCTGGTCAAGCTATCAAATGGCTTTGGGATGACAATTCTAATGTTCCTTAATTTCTCCTCTGAGACATAATCCAAGTACAAGGCTGATTTATGAAACAAAGCTCAAAGAAAAAGTAGATTTTATAAGGTAAATAAAGTTCTTCACAAAAAACGAATCTATTTTCTTCATGACTCCCCAATAAAGCAAGAAACTAATGAAAAACCAGAAAATAAAATCTGGTTTTGATTTTCTATATAGATTGTTTCAGACAAAAGTCTGTTAATTCTCCATTGAATTGACATGTGATTCAATTTAACTGAATGCCTGCATGAAGGGGATTTGTAGCATGTTGGTGTACCTTGTCTGTTCTATATGTCTCTACTAAAGGGTTTGGATCTCCCACAGGTCATATATATCTCATATCTATAGTGCCATTAATATTTGTCCTGCATATTGTACAAAGTCTAAAAGGATAATAGAATCTGCAAACAAATCACACCATTTCTTATTCAGCTAGAATAAGACCCCAAAAATCTTTGTCTGGTAAGACAACTGCCTGGAATGTTGCATCGAGCTCTGGGATCCTCCATATAAGGACATGGACCTGTTTAGGGTGAGAGAGGTTGAGAGATTGGGGTTGTTCAGCTTAGGAAAAACCATCCAGGAAGACCTTCTAGCAACCTTCCAGTACCTAAAGGTACAAGAGAGCTGAGAAGGGCTTTTCACAAGGATGTGCAGTGGCAGAACCAGGGAGGGATGCTTTTAAATTGAAGAACAGTAGGTCCAAATTGAATACTATGGAGAAATCCTTTACTGAGAGGGTGATGAGGCACTGGAACAGGTTGGCCAGAGAAGTAATACATGTTCCATCCTTGAAATAGTTTAACACCAGGTTAGGTGGTGTGACCTGGTCTAGTAGAACTTGTCCCAGCCCATAGTGTGGGGAGGTAGAACTAAATATCTTTAAGCTCCTACCCAAACCATTTTATGATTCCAAGGTTCCATGGTACTAAATAAAGATGTGAGGAGGCTGGAAAAGATCATAGAAGAGACACGAAGACCATTTAAGGACTTGGAAACCTGCCATAAGAAAGGCTGAGAGAACTGGGTTTTTTCTACATTGATAAAAAACGGTTAAGATAAGACCCTGTCATGGTCTTCCAGTATTTAAAGGGTGGCTGCAAAGGGAACGAAGACTCCCTTTTTTACAAGGAGTCACATGGAAAAGATGAGAGACGATGGGTACAAATTACTCCTGGTCCCAGGTAGATTCTGATTAGAATCAAGAGGACAATTCTTCAAAAGAGAAATTAGCCATTGGAATAATGCCCTGGGAAGTGATCCTTCCCCAGCATTTGACACTTTATAGATCCAGCTGGAGAGGGTGTTGGGCCATCTATTCAAGTGCTTTTGCCAAAAAAGGTTGGATTAGATGACTCTTGAGTTCTCCTTCCAGACCAGACTGTTCTTTGATTCTGAGATTCTGAGATTCTGTGATTAAGTGCCAATGTTGGATACATTTGCTGGGAAACTTAACAAAGTTGTATATTAATTACCTAGTAAATCTATCTATAAATCTATCTATAAATTTACTAAAACAAATCTACCTATAAATTTTAAGAGTAGGAAATAATATTCACATTCTATTTGGAATTACTGAAAACTGGCATTCTAATTTATAAAACAAGTTTTTAAATAGAAACCAACCAACCAAAAAAAAAAAAAATAAAACCAAAACAAAAACCAAGAAAAACCCTCCCACAAACAAACAAACAAAGCATCAAAGAAACCCACCAGAACAAACACTTCGGTATTCTATGTTGTGTGATGTTCACAATAGTTCTTAAGGCTTCTCTGTAAATCCTTTAAGGTTGTTCCAAATGGAAACTTTCAAAAAAGTTAAGATCATTTGGCTTAAGTAGAGAAGATAAATACATTAGTGCCCCTGTTTGGATATTGTCATTCAGAAATAAAGTGATCTCAGTTTCCTGTAACTCAGTGCTTTCTCTCAGATCAACCTGTGTTGAACCATGACAACATTGCTTGAATGACGGCATCCACAGAATGGCATAATGTGCTTTTACAATTCCAATATTTCATCTGTTTTCTAAAGTGTTCCTGTACTGTCAAGGTCTCACTGTCTAACAATAAATAAAATCATGTTTTATGTAGTGCTTTTTAGAAGCAAACCATAGTGAGTATATTTAAAAAATAGGAAATTAATCCTGAGATAATTTGGCAGTCAAGAATTACATATGGCTAATCACTGATTTTCTTTGCTTATGTCTCAAATATTGAAATTCACTGTGGTTAGTCAGCAGGAGTAAAAGTGTCAGGATATAATTCTTTATTTTGATGGTTATTGCTTATTTTTATGGTCATAATACCAAAAAGCTCAAAGACAACCAGAATCCTCTTCTACTAAAACCAGAAATATTTCCAGTGATTATCCAAGTAGGAGTAGGCATTAACTATTGGAACAGTAAAATTCAAACTAATGGATCAAATATGGATTATTGGTCACTCTTATTATTTGACATGATTTTTCTCCGTTGTGTCCTATATTTCTTTTGGCATAGTTACTCTTGATTTTTGTCTCTGGTGTTGTTTAAGAGGTTTGCATAAATTACTGTATTGAATTTTTGTCTATTTATGTTCATACAAGTCACACTTAGGTTTGAGGTCTGTATGTACAAATTTATTTATGCTTACCTGCAATACCATATAAAAGTGAAAAGGTGAAAAGGTGAAAAGTTCTTTATGGACTTAGTTTCTTTGTGAAATTACACCTAAAAATAAATGATTGTTTTGAAAAATGTCATAAAATGTTAGATTAAAATAATTACGGTAAGTTCTTATATACAGGGATATACACACATTCTGAACATTTTGTATCAGTTTCAGACCTAGTAAAATCTAATGCATATACCAATGTTTGCTATTAATCTTTTCAGTTACTCACTTTCACTTCTGAACTTTTGAGAAGGCAAAATTTTTATTTCAAAGACAAATTTGACAGTAGTAATTTTTCACCTGTTTTGACCAATCTTTCATAAATGGTCCAAGACTGATCATTTGGCCACAGAGAATCATCTCAAAATGCATTTGAGCTGGAGATTTAAAAAATTATTTTTTTAAAAATTGTGTTTCAGGGACATTTCTGTGGTTCTCCTTCTATTGAAGCCATTGTTTTGCCAAAGGGGAAAAAAAATATTTTCCTGTTTTCTAAAACACTCTCAGATTTTTAGGCTTCCCTCCATAGCAGTCTAATAAGATAATACAAAAAACTAAATAATCCAAGGTAACGTGTACCGTTCACATCACTCACTATTTATGTTATTCTTACTGTGAAGTGTTATTTCTTATTATGAACTGTCATAGAATTCCAGTCCCACACACACAGTTTCAGTCAAAAAAGAGGACGCCTGTCTTGATTCTTTTATCAGAATAATTTGTATTTCATATCCATGCAAGTTCAATGAAGGTTACTGTAATTCTCACAGGAATTTGGCACACTAAGAGTACATAACTACGGTTAGTTGCAACGCAGGCAGTTGATTGATGCCATTCTTCGTTGATGTCTGATCCGAGACTACATCAACTCATTTAGTGTGTGCTCAATCTCTAACCTTTGTTTATTACTTATCTTGACCCAATTTGCATTGAACAGTTTGGGCAGCATTTTCATTACAATATTTCAAATTATTCCTTCTGTATCTGAAAAGAAACCATTCTTAGCTGATTTTCATCTCACTTAATTCACACTTTTTTCACCTTCCTTTTTTTCACAGAATTTTAGACCTCTAAGACACTTTGCTGAGTTCAAAACTGATGCAGTAACAAAGAAGTGATTCACACTACAAAGAGGTCTAGTTTGCTTGCAGAAGGGAAGATATTCTATCAGTTATATTGTTCTGCTTCACATTGCTAAAATCTCTATGGTTTGTGATTTTTACTTAAAAATTGTCTCTCAGTATAATTTTATCACTGTTAAATAAAACTCTTCTATATGGTTTCCAATAGTATTCAAATTGGCAATAGGACAATTTTTCCTTACTTTTTTATTCATTTCTTGTCTTAACTTCATGATTCCTTAAACACTTTCTGGTCCATAATTGTTGACTGAATGCATTCTAGTAAATCCACAATACATTTCTTGATATAGTGTAGTAGTAATAGTTGTTATTTTCAAATTTCATATATTTGTGTGCCCTTCAAAAACTTGTGGAGGGAGGAAATACCCCTTTCAATAGGATGTTAAGCCTATTGAAAGAACCCTTTTGTAGTCAATTTCTGACCTTTTCCACCAGAGAATAATCATATATTCTGCTGGAAATTCATACCCAAGTGCTCCATGTTCATAGAATCTATGAGAGGTCTGTTTAGGATTTCTGTTTGTCAAGAAGTAGTCCTTTATCAGATATTTTAGATGTGTTTTGAAGCCAGAAATACTCTGTTCAATTTAGATTATTTTGATGGTGAAATGAAAATATTAGGGAATGCATCACAGTAATTAGCTTTGGGTGGATGTTGTCTAAGTCTAAAATTTAAGATGCAGAAGATATATATCTCTGCTTGTCCATATTATAAATATCCATTAAAAATATTCAGACTTACTTCTATTCCAGGTTCCATCCTTTTCTTTTATTGGGTTTTTCTACTTTGATGCAGCATTATGAAACAAGCTAATAATGTACTAATAAGAATAAGAGGAATAAGAATCATATATTTTATTTTGTGAACTATGCAAATGACATGTGACCAATGTGTAGAACTCATCTCTTATGAAAATCAAAAACCACATTTCCATGCCCAACCCACAGTCTTGATAGAGTAATAGTAAATGTATTTAACTATGTGTTTAAAATACAGGTATTTGACTACTTGTAGGGTTTTATGTTTGTTTTTCTACTAAATTGAAAAGGCAAATTGTACAATTTTACATACTTCTGCATTTCAGAGGCTGTAAAAAAAAAAAACAAAAACCCAACAATAGGCACATCCAGTCTCCTTGAGCCTTTTAAAATGAAGAAAGTTTGTATTTTCTTCCTTATCTATCTTAGTTTGAATTAAATGATCCATCTCTATTTTTATATGCTGAATGATCTGTGATTTTGTAGTGTAACAAAAACATCAACATCAATAGCAGTGCCTGCTCCTAAGGCTTCAAGGATATTGGTATATTAAATGGTTATTTAATCTTTAAAAATGGAGGGAATCTATTATAATAAGTTGTGTGAAACAGAGCTGTCTTCTGGATTTACTTTATAAAGACAGACTGAATTTAAATTTCTGCTTCTTCTGAACATTTCTTTCAAGATAAGCCTAACACCAAATGGTAAGATATCGATCATACAAATGAAAAATATTTTAAGATTTTTCACACAAAAGACTGCACTGTGTAAGCAAAGACAAACTTCTACTTAGTTTTTTTTTGAGAAAATTCTTAACAGCAAATGAGTTAGAAAATTCTTTTGTAAGTTTTTAATATTCTGATAATTCAGAGAAATATTTATTTCCTGTGAAGCCTTTTCACAAAGATTATGCTGTCCCTGCATGCTAAATTCAGATGTTTCACTCTATTAAAATTTATTCCTTTCTGAAAGTACATAAACAAAAAATAAATTTGTCAAATTAAAAATCAGAAGCTACAATCCATCTAAATCTTTATGATATTGTTAATAATGCCCTTAATGATTAAAGGAAAAAAATTTTGATAAGTTGTTCTGTTTCTTAAAATTGATCCTGACTAATTAATGTCACAATGCTTATTTTGTAAAGTCTCCTTGACAGTTCACCTTATGTTCCTTAGTAAGGATAATGATACTGTTTTATGCAAAGTTGTGGAAAAATACATTGGAATATAAATGGATATAAATCAATCTTAGAAAAATTAAAAAGTGGCACTGCTGTGCAGCTTTTAAGTAAAAACATGTAACCTCCTTTTAAATCGTTCAGTATCATTAAAATCAATTACTTTGCACTTTCATCAAACTGATATAACAGTTTGATGTACCAGAAGAATAATTTCCTTTCCATGTAGAATATACCCTCCACTTCATCTTCTTCTTGCCACTTGTCACTTCCTTGGCAGCATTGGTTTTCATCCCACTCTTCTTTGCAAGTGGATTGATTATATTTATGCACTAGGCAACTGATTATTTCCTTCAGGTCAGAGAGTGATCATCAGCTCCAGTGTGTTCAGATTAACTCCTTGCTTGTGCTATCTTTCAGGTAAATCCTGGTTTTTCTGCGCAATACCCATACTGAAAATATCAGGCTATTGGAAGTATACATTAATAAGAAAATAATTACACTTTTTTATGTATAATGTTTGCTTTGATCCTTTTTTGCATGATTTTATTGCTCAAAAATCTTATATAAGTGCATTTCTTGCAATCTTGCCTTAACACTACTTAGAATCTTCTAAAGGGATCTTCAGCTGCAAGAGGAGCCTGAGAAACTAACAAGAAAAATTGTTGGTTAGTAGGCAGTGTATGTTTCCCAGTCTCAGTTCAAGCTTTAAAGGAGTGACATACTTCAGAGGATTTTCTGTTTCTTGAAAATCAGTTCTGTTGTACCAGAGGATTCTTTGGAGAACTTTCACTTTGACATGACTGTTACAGAACTCAATTATAATGTATAAATGAGGGAGGTCAGCACAGTTAGACAAAACACATAAGAAATCTGAAAATGTGCATAGGCTAAAACTGGTTCTTAGTTTTTATGATAGAAAAAAATAAAACCCGATTTCCTTATATTCCAGAAAAAAACAAAACAAAACCAAAAAGTCAAAGTCATGGCTTGTCGGAGCATTTCTTTTCAAAAAATATTAAACAAATGCACTGTAATTCTCATCTCAATGTCAGTTGGGTTTCTAGTGAAATGTGCTGCTTTAGAATCTGTGTGGCAATTTACAGCTATAGAGATATGTTTAGTTGGTCAGTTCTGGAAGACTCATTTAAGTGTGGGGGGAGTGGGGTGTTTGAGTGCATGTGTAATACATGGGGAAAAAAATATGCTACCACTGCATTCTCTAGGAGCTTAAATCTAGTAAAGATGTTATAGTCAGAAAGGGAAATATAGACAAGTCTCTCACAGTAAGTTAAAATATCTTGTCAAATTAGGTTGACAAGTTTCTTCTAAGAAATTCAATTGATGAAATGAAAAGACTTTTACAAATGTTGCCCAAATTTCTTTAATCAGCAATGAAAATCTTTTTTTTTTCCTTGATCAAAAAAATTAATGGTGAATGGATTATTTTGAAACCTCCAGTAAAAATTATGAATTTGCTTCTCTATTTCTCCAAAGTAAGCCATTTGACTAATATATTTAAGCATGTTGGCTTGCCTCTCCTTTTGTACCAATCCCAATTTTTTTTTTATTAACTGGTTGTAAAACAGCAACATAAGTAGTCTGGTTTTAATTTATTTGTTTTCCTATGCATGCTATTTACATCTTCTTTGCAGACTTTTATTTCATACTAAGAAAAAAAACAAAAACAGAAAGAACAAATTTTTTCAATGCAAAATTTATGCCTGTGCAATGTAAGGAAACACTCTGCCTAAGAGAATGGTAGCTGTGCCCTTCCAGTAGTGGCTTTAAGAAATAAATAGGTATATAAATCAAATCACAAAAATTTAGAAATCTCACACTAGAGAAGTTTTGTGATAAATCTAGAGGCCAAAATAATAGCCACAATGTTATAAAACATTAAGACAAATAAAATCTCCAATACACCTTTGACAGATTGTCCCATAACTGGGTGATTTCATCATAATGCGTCTCTTTCTGAGGAGACTTTTACAGTTGCAGGCATTTGAGGTTTCCCCAGAGAATCATAGTTTACAGTTTGGTTTGTTACCAACAACACTGAGTTGTCAACGAGCATATGTTTCTGTGCCTTATTATTCTGCTAAACTGCATGACTTTGAGCAGAAAACTGGAAACAAGAAAGTGGCTTTGGCCATTAGCTCCTGAAGAACAGACAGCTGTCAGGAGGCTTTACTTCCTGCAGAGCAAGATGATTTCAATGAAGTAAACCATGGTAATCCTCACTTTAGCAGAAGGTATTTAAGGCCATGTTTTTCTTCATGTGTCATTATCCAGACACAGAAAGCAGCAGAGGATAGGAGTATCACAGCCTGGTGCCTATTTTTTACAGCTGTGAGGAGACTAAGAAAATCTGCAAGAAAGAATATATTTGAATTCCAGCTATGTCAAAACTGGCCCAGAAACACATTTTATCCATTATGGCTGACAAGACCCATCTTTAGCAGTGCACAGTAAAAACTATTAATCATTATAAATTTTGATTAAATGATTCATAACCTGTGCTACTACCTTCTTATCTTCCACAAGTTATTCTGCCAGGTATATAGTAGCCTGAATGGGTGGTGTGAGGGGTTATTTTGTTTTGTCGGGGTTTCTTTTCTTTCCAGTGACATTGTAAGAATGTCACTAGAGATGATTTTACTTCTTGCTTTTTTTATTTATCTGTGTTTGGTTAACCAAACAACTGATTTACCAGAATGCATACTCTAAAGCATTCATACCCTTGCTTTCTATTGCATGTTTTTACCAGATACATCAACCTGTTGTTGGCTTTAAGTCATATTTTTTTTTATTAGATTTTTTTGAGGAGAAGTAAGAGGGCAGTGTTGATTTTTTTTCCCCAAGTGTATTGAATGAACTCAATTCTTTAACAAAATAGTTATTTTAAATAGAATTGTCCAACAAACCCAAAAGAAATCAGGAATTTGTTATCTGTTTGTGATTTATATAAATGAGCCAGCTTGAGCTATATTCTCACATTTAACTGAGTTTCTAAATGGGAGAACATTTAAGTAAGAGGCAGTTTCAGAGAAAGGCTGTTTTCTAGATATTTTAAATGTTTATAAGTAAACAGTGTAACAAATTTCCATAACTCAACTTTATTATTTGTTGTTGATGAGTGAAAAACTAATTTAAGGTTCTCTAAATCTCTTTGAGATTTAAATAAATTTTTATTTAAAGTAATTATCTTTTTTAATCATGCAAATGTGTTATGACCTGGCATTCATTAAAACTGTGGACCAGCTTGATCAACAACAAATTCCAATTTTTAGATCAAGTACCACCTTGTGTATAGAAACCAAACAGCAAGAAAGTATTGCTGGGTATTGTATCACTTATAGATGGTGCCTTCATTGAAATAAATTAGTTAGTGTGTTCCAAAATAATTATTGAGCTCAAAATAAAACTATCTGCATTTTTAAAAGTAAGCAAATTAAGAAAGAGTGATATTTCCTATTTTCGCATTACATATTATGGTAAAAAAAAATACCATCCTCAATTCTTAGGACTTAAGTACTTGAATTGCAATTATACTCATAATGCATGAAAATTAATGTCTGCTACATCTCTGAGGTGAAGTAGTCTGCCCTACTTCTTTAAAGAAAAACATCTTAAGTATACTAGAGAAAGGTTTTAATCTCTGATGCTAGATATCCGGAAACAGACATTAGAAGAACAAATATTTATAACTAGAAAGACATAAGCTCTTTTGGGTGAAGCAGAATACCAAACAAGGGCCTGGAAAGAAATTCTGTTCTGATACTGTGTCCAATTTTTCCATCTTCCTAGTCTTGCTGCCAATCCTCAGATTCCAACTGGCAAGAAACTCTATTCAGTCTCTTTTGTGTACCTTCCAAAAAAATTTTTCTCTTACTCTGCTGGGGCTTTTAAATCCTGCTCCCTCCTAATTCTTCTTTCTTTCCAGTCTTCTGCTCTTTTCCAGCCTTGTGACTTCCTTTTTCATTTTCACTGCTTACTTTTTTATCTCTCTTTTTCTCCACTCCAATAAAGTGTTTTCCCCAGGGTTTTTCTCAGTTTCTAGAAGGATAACAATCCTTTGGTTAAGGTTTTGTGGGAGCCCAATGTGGAGGCCAACAAAGAGCTGTCAGGCAGAATTCCTCTGCTCTCAGCCTTTTACCAAATGGGAAACATGAATAACACTGTTGCATACATAAAATTGTGTGAAAATTAACGAAACCTGTAATTGATTATAGCAAAGAATAACATTCTTGACCGTCTAAATTCCTGAAGAATGAAAAAGAAAGTTCTCCTCTTGAAGTGGAAAGTGAAAAATAAATTTTAAAAAAATCAGTCTAAAGTCAGAATTAGATTAAAACAATCAAAGGCTTTTCTTTATTTTTTTAAAATTATTCAGATTGAATCAATCAATTTTATTTCATTTATTTTACCTAAAGATCTTTAGCAGGAAGAAGCTACTAGAGGGTGTGTTATAATGCGTTATCAAATGGCTTTTGTATATTCATTGTCACTGTGAACCCTATGAAAAATGTAATGAATTTTGTTTCTTGTTCTATAGATACACTTGTAGTCAAGAATCTCTACAGAGGTAGTTACTGAAGAATTCTAAAACCTTACCTTCTCACACCACAAAAGTTTGGGCTATGATTTAATACACTGTTTGCCATATACCTTAAATACAAAAAAATAAGGGTAGTGATAGCAAATTAGTGGCTGCAAACAACATAAACTTTTACAGTCTTTTAATTGAATTAAATACACCAATGGATACAACCTTGAAAACTGAGACTTTCAAATATTTTGAAAAGTTTACATTAGACACACTATATTATCATTGCTAATAACATAGGAAAATAATGCACAGTTAAATTTACTAAAAGCACAGAAATCAAATACTTCACTTGAAAGAGGGAAGCAGCAATTTATTTATTGATATGAAACAGATTAACAAATTTAATAGTACATGTGACAATGGTTTCACAAGGTTAAAGTCAATGTATACTTGATTATTTGCTGCATAGAGGACAGGGTCAGATAAAGCTGTCAGGGGGACTTTTTGTTGATTCAAGAAGTTTAGAAAGGACCCAATGTGCTTTTTAAGCTTCTCAGATGGGAGTTTAGCTGTAGCTGGACACATATTTAGTCAAGGATTTCTGCCTAAAGGAGTACATATGCACAGTCAATTAATTATCTCTTAGCTTTCAAAGTTTAACATGTTAATCACAGAGAATCTCTTGTTGCAGGGAATTTCTTGGCCTCAAGAACAGATCTTCAGAGGCATCCTGACTCAAGGGGAGATTCTGCCATGCAGTCTGGGGATGTGCAGGAGCGCTCAATGGGTCCTGGGTTGTCCACTATTGATGGAGAAAGATAATTGACTCGTATTTGCATACTGATTACAGATATTATTTCTTCCATGCCTGACTTGAGATAGACATCGATCAGAACTGTGGTAAGCTGGATGTTTTGCTCTAATTAGTCAGTTGTTATCTATCTCCCGCAAATCCACTTTCAGTGACCACATGCATCTATTAGACAGCTACTGTTGGTTATCACTTGGGCAGAATTACAGGAAATAAAGTTTACAATATTTAAAATTTTCAGCAATATTCACAATATTTACCTAATAAAAATAATAAAAAAGGACACCTTCTGAAAACAATAGTCACTAATATGAATTATGTATTGTTGAAGGAAAACATGTTAAATGCATGTTTGATTTTTGGTACATTGAGGTCTCTAAACTTCAATGAAACATTTACAATAAATAGGAGAAATAAACTTCCAGGCATTATGAACACTTCAGGTGACATTGACTTTTTAAGGATTTAAGTCCTTAAAAGGTTAAAGGATGTAAATTTTCCTTGAGATTGTAAAAAGTGAATATAAATCTATGTAAGCATAAACTCTATATACTACTATTTACTGTTTCTTGTAGACAACAATAATTGAAATTTTAATTGCTAAAATCACTTTCAAAGGTCCAGAAGTGTCCCCTATAAAAATATTTTACTTTTGGAAGTGTTTAAGACCTGGTTAGTTGTGGCCTTGAGCAACCCCTTCTAGTCAGATGGCTTCCCTTCCCAGGTCAAGGGATTTGGAACTAGATGATGTTTAAGATCTCTTCCAATCCAGGTTTTTCTATGATTCTGTGATTCTTTAGCTTGAGTATTGTAGACAGTATTCTCTGTATGCTTTAAAATCTGACAGGTCAAGTTATTTCAATCAGAAACTAGCCTCAGACACATAGAGATAGTATTCCTGGCAAGAGTGTCTTTAATTGGGTAGTGGGAACATGATATTGCATAAAGTCATGCAGTAGTAGAGAGTATTCAGCTTTACATCTGAGAAGTATCAGGTGTTTCTATGTATGTCAGTTTTATTAGCTGCACTGAAGTAATCTCAACAATAATGATAGAATAAAAAGGAAGCAAAATAATAAGTAAAAGAAAACAATATTTTTCCCCTGTGTAATCTTCCCTGTGTAATGACTTTGCCAACATGCTTCAGGAGAGAAACTAGCAGTTGTCAGACAGATAATACAAGGCCATGAAACAAGGCTTAGACTTGCAGGGTGATTGACAAGCAAGCCAGAGGCATTTGTAACCTATTTAGGAATTAAAAATGCCTTAGCACTTGGTGATGATGAGTTTTATCAGACCATCCAGGGCCCCAACTCAGTCTGTGAGTGGCAGGAAGATGCCATCAGAAGAGGACATTGTTGTCATGTCACTCACACCAGATGGGGAATTTTCATATTGAATTGGGGCTCCATGTAGGGAGCTGCTCCATCCTGCCTGTGGATAGCTGTTTTTTGGTTTGAGCTGGACAGGAGGCTAGGTTTGCCGTTCACAGGAGTTACACTAAAATCTGAAGACACACTATGATTGTATCAATAAACTCTGTGCACAAGACAGTAGCCCAGGGGAATTCACAGAAAATTTAACTCCCATCCACCCTCCTTTCTTCCTGGCAAAGGTTTTGTGGAACACAACATTAGTTCCTTGATATAGGCTCATACCTCTGTTGTCCTATCTATTTCTCAGTCATCTTCCTGGGAGGACAAGTAGATTACACACATAATTTCCTCACCCTTCTTTCTCCTCCCTGAGAAAGAGGCCAAAATAGGTATTTACAGGCCTCATTATCTTCCAATAAATAGAAGGGCTCAATAATGACTTTTAAAAAAGTAAAAGATAATAAATTAATTTTTAAAATTTCACTATCTGCTCTAGAAGTTTTCCATTATTCCTATCATCCTTAGCTGCAGCAAAAAAGCTCAGTTTAAGCAGAATTATAATTGGTCATAATTTCAGATTCTTTGTACAGAATAAATCAAAGGAGGTATTTTAAGTTTTTTGCTCCTGGTGTTCATAACAGCTCTTCCTTTAACAGTCTTATTTTTTAACTTCCAACTGCTAGAAACATTGCTGCAATTTCCATTGATGTTCCCTTTGAGTAACAAAAGTTAGTAATTTAGCCAACAGCGACAGGCTGATTAGATTGTTGCACGCTGATCAATCAAAGTGCTATCTTGATCACACTGGCCTCCAGACACTGCTTTAGAAAGACCAGCCTTAGGAAAAATATTTTACTTTTCTTTTTCATTCTTTTCTAAATAAATTCAGCAACTTAGAAAAAATGAAAACCTTTTGCTTAAATCTGTTTAATGATGTCATTATGATGACGTCTAATGTTACATGATAATATTGATTAAACACCACACAAGTAAAGAGAAACAGAAATATAGACAAATATAAATAAAGAAATGCTTCAACCTAGAGAGATTTATGTACGAGAAATGTAACTCAATATGAAAAAAACAGAAGTTGAGCAGGAAGACACAAAAATGAGAATAAGCACAAAATGAAAGACAAGAAGAATCATGGAGAGTAAAATTAATATCTGAAAGAAAATCGGCTAATTAAATTTCAGTATTATGTAATTTCCTTCTCTTAAAGAGTGTTCTTTAAAGAGAAAGTCTGGTACAAGTACAATGAGGACACAAAGAATAGTGTACCATAGATAAATATCTCCTGCTCATAACAAAAAAGTGATTAAAGAAATGGTGAGCTGACAGAAGAAGAATAGCTAGTATTCAAAGTACATTTTGTCAAAACACCAACTAAAGAGCCGAATAAGACTTAGTTCAACAATGTGTTAGCTGGTGAGTTCAGAGGGCTAGGTAATGATTAAAAAAAACCCAAAAATGCACAAACAGAATGCAAACAAAACAAAAGAAAACAAAAAAACCCAAATAAACAAAAAAAAAAAACCCAAACCACTCAACTAAAAACCTTTAAATAAACAAATAATTAGATACCATGGTGCAAGTATGTTCAAATAAATAGTATGCCTGGTTTTCAAATGCAAGTACTGTTTTTCTGGGAGGGCTGCAGACTTGGTGTGACACAAGCTTATTAATAATGTGAGAAGATGCATGGATATATATCTATAGATATTGATGATATAGAGATAGATATAGATACAGATATAGATTATATAGATTGAGATAAGATATAGGTATATAGATATAGATTATATAGATATAGATATAGATTAGATATAGATATATATAGGTTATAGAGATAGATATAGATACATAAAAAAATCACATAGTTGATCTTAAGAAACCTCAAATGGCAAGGAGGCTGCAAATACTAGTTTTACTCTTTGGGGTGGAATTACTGTAGCATAAGATTAAGATTAGCAAAACAGAATGGCATAGAAACTATGAATTTTCCAACCTATACTACAACTTACAAAGGAAATCTTATTGCTGATGTCACTGTATTAGAAAAAAAAATACACAAAACAAGATACAATTAGTGATTTTCACTTTATTATAGAAAATAAGAGCTAAAAGAAGTTTTTTTTCAGCCCACTGTAGAATGTTAAAGGGGAAGTGAAAATACTTGAAAAGAAAATTAAAAAAAAGATTAACAGAAGAGCTGAAATGATCTTGACCAAGAAAGAATATGGTGTTTTAGATTTTCAAATGTGTCATAAAATTAAACTAAACAAAGATAATATACAGGAAAGGAAATTAAGCAAACAAATTTGTTCTAGGCTATTATTAATATTTTTATTAATATTATTTAAGTTTTAATATACCTCAAAAAAATTGAAGGACTGAAATTACACATGTAAAATATCCCTTTGATGACAAGAGATATATCTGATCAATGTATATATGGTTACAGCTTCCATTGTGGCCAAAATAATTTCAATTATTTAGAGTGAGCTGTGTGATACTGTGGCTCATAGATACTGCCCCACACTAGGCACCAGAAAGGACTGCCATGGTTTAACCCCAGCCAGGAGCTAAGCACCACATAGCTCTCAAACCATTTAAGTAGCTACATCCCTCTTTCAGCTAAAAAGTGATGGATAAGAGACAATTGATAGTAACTCATGGTTCTGTCTGATCTCACTGTCCAAGATTGCTGTATTGGACTGGTGGTTTTTATGTGACATCTTGAGAATTAATTGATCTTCTGAAGTTTCTCTACTGCGGAGTTTGGGAGTCATAGGTCTAGTAGGCAGCAGTCAAAGATTACTGACCCAGCCAACAATCAGGAGAGCAAATCTGAAATGCTTCTTTCTTGTAGAAGAACTTGAGAGATTAGGTGACTAGTGGACAATAAGAGTCACTCTGGTATTTCAAACCCCATAATCCACTTAAATCACATGTTCAGGCTGGAAGAAATGGTCCCTGGGCAGTATCATCCATATACAATACAGTGAAGATCAGTGCAATCGTGAATAACAGAACTTGGCACAGAATTCATCATGGTGTCTAGAAACCTTTTTGCACTTACATTATCCCAAATCTACTGTACCTAGTGCTTTATATATATATGCTAATACGTCATATTTTATGGTTCATGTGTTTTTTTATGGTTATATATAGATTTCTGGGTAAAATTTTAAAATTTTAGTTAGCTGTGATTGGGTAGTCTGCTCTTTGCTCCTCTCCTCCTCTGCCTTTGTCCCGGGACCATTATTTCCCCTAAAAAAAAAACAAACTTCATAGCAAACTTGGGATTTAGCAATTCAAACATTTACCCATGCAGGAAAGAGGGGAAAATAGTGCATGAGCAGTCATCAATTGTTCATGTCTAGAAAGTGATTTTCTTTGTCTTCAATATTCAAAATAGAGAAAGTACTGCCTACCCATTACTGCCCATCTTAAAGAAATATAAATCAACATACTTGGAAACAAAGTGTTTACTACTAATGATCAGAAGTATTAGAGTAGAAAAAAGGTCTTCCTTTAAATAAACCAAAACAACATAATAAAACTATTGTCAGCAGACATTTAAGCACCGTGAAAAACAACCCACAATAGTAGGTTCTTTCAGAACTGATGATACCAGTGAACAAAATACCTCTCTTGAAGCATTTCAGCAAAATAAACTTCTTGGAGAATACTCCCAAAGAGGTTCCTATAAGCAAAAAGAAAACTTTTTTTCCAGCAAATTTGTGTCATCCTAGTACATTTGTGAACACTGCAAAAGACAAATTAAATAAGTACTGACTTTGAGATTCTTCAATATATGTGGAAGAGCAAAAAGTAGGAGGTAGCAAAGGAGTTTCTTGACCTTTAGTTGTTTTATTTTTCAGTTGTCACAAGAGAAAAAAAAAAACAAATAATCAGAAAAACTCAGCAAGCCTCTTACATCTGAGAATCCCAACAACAGTATTCAAACTAATTAAAATATAATAAATAATCTAAGTGGGTAGACTTGGTGTATGAGTTGGAAATATGTATGAATGATACTGTTGCCCATGACAAGTGGCATAAACACTCTGTAATATAGATTAGACATATCATATATTGTGAGATACATAAAATTCATCCCCTACATTTTTTCACATTTTGTTATAATTTCCATAGTCGTGTAGAGAGCAGAATGTAAGACTTGATGGAAGACCTTGGATCACGCCCAGACTCTTTCTGTCAAAGTTATATCACATGATTATTATTTAAAAAAGAGGTCTTTTTCCTCTCCACTAATTTTTCAAGGTTGTTCTAGAAATTCAGTTCAATATCAGTTCTTTATTCTCACCTAAATTTCATTTATCATCTATTCATGCTCAATTCCTTCCAAGGTAATATTCTTTTAAAACTAAAGTAGTTCATCTCCTCACAAAGCACTTACCTCTCTTCTCCTCCTTTTCCTTCAGGCAATACATTTAATAAAAATCCATGATTTCTACACTAATATTTCATTCAGTTTGGCTTTATAAAAGACAAGTCTCTACTTTAAAACCTTGCCTAGAGCACAAATTACTCATTTCTGTCTTTTTTTCCTTTTGTGCAGAGGAATTGTGGCTGTTTTGCAATCATTCTGTATTGACAGGAATCTGATACTTAATTACCACACTTCCATTTTTAAAATATTCTGGAAGAGCTATCTCGTTTCTCTAATGAGAATGAGGTCATTTCTTGAAGTATTGATGGATAATGAGATTCTTCAAAAAAATAGTGACTTAGACTTCTGGAATATATGTAATATGTGAAATATAGACATAGCCCTATCATGGATGACAGGGCAGACAATTCTTTAGCTAAAATTGGGATCATAGCCTCATACTTTGTTATAAAGTCTGTATTTTTAAATTTGATTTGACCCACTATAGCTGAAAAAGGGAGGTCTGAAATCTTTATGAGAACAAGCGGTGCACACGAGTCTGTATTCAACAGTCAGCTCTCCAATTGCAGTAAACAGAAATAGTTGATTGACTGTCCAGACATGAAGGAAAAAGTAGCTTCCTGCCTGCGACGTAATCCTAATTAATTTGAAATTGCTTTGATGTGAAATCAGTTTCCATACTGGATGGCAAAATTCAGATAAGAGGCTAATGTTGAATGTAAACAGCATTCATTCAGGTATATTATTTCACATCCTTCTGCATCTCATCAATGTAAGACTTTAACTTTATTCTCAGGAAAATTCCTTAGCTACATAATATGATGATTAGTCACAGTGTATCAAACTCTGTTGGTCATGAAGGAGTGGGCTAAAGTGCGTTATGGATAACTGTACCTTTTTCAGGAAAGAGTCAATAAATTTCCGCTCCTAACATCGCGTTTTGAGAGAGTGAAAAATGAAAATATCTTGGTCCATAACAGCAATTAGAATTCTCTATAAAAAAAGTTTATTTTCATGACGTTAAAAATAAATAAATAAATAAATAAATAAATAAATAAATAAATAAATAGATTTAGTGTTACATTATCATGTTTCCATTAAATTTTCTTACATGTTTGTTAGAAATGTTCAAATTAATATATAGTCCTGATTCATTTGCAATTTGTGAAAGTTTACCTCATCAGTTCTGAGTCATTATATTTTTCCTGAATTCAGTGTAGAGTACATCAATCCCCCTTTTCCCTATTCTACAATCTGTATATTATACATTTAAGTAAATTAGAGCCTGTATGAGATAGAAAACACTTGGTGGGAGAATAAGAATACAATTTGTTTTCTAGGACTGACTAAGCAAATAATGACTCTGTTTACATAATGGGCGAATAAACAGAAACAAAAAAAGGTTTCTCATATGAGATATTATAATTGCATATAGATTAGTATTTCAATACAGATTTTTCTTTATCACATTTCAAATGACTGTGTCTTGCAGTGCCATTCATGACTTAAGGAATGTTTCATATGCAGCTATATTAATAAGATAGTGCATGTTCACTAACTCTTGTTGTTAGAAGGTATTCTTTCTTATACCAGAAAATTATTTCATTAAGTTTAAAGTTTTCAGAAATGCCTCATTAAATATTTTATGATCCAACCAAAATTGCAAAAAGTGTTTTGTTGTATTTGGAAAATTAAGTTCCTAAAGTTCTAATATAATTTTCAGACACTTATATTTTCATGGCTGAAGCATCATAAAGAGCAAAAATATGAATTAAGGTTCTTCCAAAAAATAAGATCTGATGAGCTAGTAGAGTCTTTTTTAAAGTTGCATAGAAAAATAACTTCGTCTTGAGAATTCCCTTTTTTTAACACTTACTTTGATTAGTTAATTGATTAGTTAATTGATTAAAAAACCCCATATTTTTTTCCTCAGTGACCTCTTTAAATGTCCAAAACACATAGTAATTTGCTTATTTTCTTTGTTGACATTTATTGATGGAAACTGAATAGCTTATATTCATCACTGCAGCTTCTGGAGAAACCAATAAATTTTTTTCTATGTTACTTCTTGAGTAGCTTTTTTTTTTTTTTTTAATTGAATAGAGAAGTATTTGAATTATTAGAATTACTTTATTGCATTTTTTCTAGATGTAGCTTTTTTTCAGAAAGTAAAGGTAAAAAGTATGTACATGATCAAAAGAACTTGAAAGCTGAATCTTTTCAGCGTTTGTAGTTTGATTTTATAAGTTGTACCAGATTTGTCTTTTGCCTTACCCTTGTGAGTAATCTCATTGAACTCCTGGACTTTTCTTGTGATAAAGCATTTGCAGAACTGGCCAAGATAGAACAGGAAATTAAAGATTCATAGAATTGTTCAGAGTGGAAGTCATAATGTACTTTCATCATATCTGTGTGGTAAGTCAGTTTGCTGACTGTGTGCTTGGCACTGCAACTTTTATTATGCTTTTTTCTTTTTTCCTCTATGGTTGAGAGCAGTTATCTGATTTTGTGTGGGAGTAAAAACATTTGCTTACAAATTTGAAGTTAAAAAAAGATAATATCTAACAAAAATTTTTATATGCTTTTGGAAACATATCTCTCCTCACAGACACAAAGAGTCACTATCTAGACTTGAGTAACTCACAAGTCCAGCATTTGATATGAAGAATTTCTCTTCTGTGTAGTTATACAAAAGCCTTATATATTGCTATTTTACAGGGTAGCAGCAATTTTTTGTTGCTCTTGTTGTAGAGAAGAAGCTCACAGATCTGCTTAGCATAACTTCCTCAGTCTCAGCAAGCAGCATGGGAGCCCTGTTAGTCTCAGAAACCTGACAGCCTAGATGACTATTCCTGCTGTTTTATGATTGGCATGTACTCTCATTTGGCATCAATCAAAGATTTGAGTGTTGCTTGAACTCCTTTCAGAAATGGTACTGCATCTTTCAAATGGTTTTAAATTATGTTTCTCTGCCTTACACAACTAGAGTTTAACTGACATCTAATTTAACATAAAAGGAAAAATATTTCATTAACTCCTACTCAAAAACCTTCAGTTTGAGTTCCTTAAGTTCCTAGTCTGACAGAAGATAGACTTTTTTAAGGGAGTCATTTGCAAGGAACAAATCTGCAATATCTGTATTAACTGTGGATTATGAAGATGAGATTCCATTGAGAAAAATCCTGTTTAATTCAGTTCTTTGATAAAAAACTTGAAAAATTTTGACATTTTTACATATCTTCCGAGCAGTCAGTTTCTCTGTAGTAGAGTGCATTCTAAAAGACCAGTGGCTTTAAAAGCAGTGGAGAAGTATTCAAGTATTTGGGTCCAGATTCACAGTGTCATTCCCCTATTAAAGGACTTGAATATGTAACTGTTATTTTTCTGAATGAAATAAAAATCCTTGTAAGGATAATATGTGGACAAGAGATACTTGAGTTTACAAAGCTTCTTAACAAGGTTGTCACATGGAGCTTTTAAGGAATTTAAGACAGCACGGAATAAAAGGATAAGTACTTGGATGGATAAATAATTAGTTATAAGACAGGTGACATGACAGGTGTAAATTATTAGCTTTTGCAATGGAGCATTACCCCGACAGAATTCTGTGTGGTCTATGCAAGAACTTCTGTTGTTTAAGGTATTGATAAGAGATATGAAAACACAAATTAAAAATACGCTTGTGGAAGAATTGCAGAAGTTATAAGACTGAGCAACCAGGAAGAAAAAAATTGCCAAAGAAATTCAGTGTAAATAAAAGTAAATAAAAAAAATATATAACTGCTAAAGCACAATCTAAATTTTGCAAATAAAATGATGGACACTGATCTGGTGGTTGCCACATAGGACCAGGAAAATAGGATTATGACAGATAATTTATGAAAATGTCTTCTTTTGGAAGAAGTTGAAAAGCAAACAAACAACAAAAAAATTATAAGAAACAGAATAAAACCAAATTCTTAAAAAAAAAAAATAAATAAAAACAGTATTCTCCTGAAAAATTTATGCTTTGATGACCTTATAGTGTGCTGGTTTGTTTGATTGAGTTTTGAGTTAAGTTTTGGGTTTAGGTTTTTTGATTTTTTTTTAGTAAGGATGTCCTGTTGCAAAGCGATAAGATATATTCTATAAGATAAATAACTAAGCAGGCTGAAGATCTTCAGTTTGAAAAAGAGAAATGTTGAAATGGATATCATAGACATATTTCAAATAGTGAGTGACATGAACAAAACGGACAGTGATCAACTCTTCAGCGCTACATAACCAGAAATAAGGACCTCAAATTTAAAGAGGAGAAAAATTTAG
Source organism: Poecile atricapillus (assembly GCF_030490865.1). Lineage (NCBI taxonomy): Eukaryota > Metazoa > Chordata > Aves > Passeriformes > Paridae > Poecile > Poecile atricapillus. The sequence goes on along the minus strand of NC_081249.1, from coordinate 46,915,961 downwards.
AGTAAATAGAAGGATATGCCTACAAAGAAACAGCTCATGTCTTGATTGACATTCAGTTTCAAAACCGGATGAAAAATTTTGCCCCATCTCAAGAGAGGAAAATATAAAAGTATTTATGAGAAAGATGAGTTAAGAGCAATTGAATAAACCTCACATACCAGAAATTCACAGATCTAAAGACATGAAAACACCCAAGAATCGCTTATGATCAATGTGTTTGCTTCCTTTTGTAGTAACTTCTAGAGAAAAAAATCTTGACTCAGTTCACCCTTCATTGTTTGTCCTGATAAACCATTCTTCTTATTTTGCAGATAATACAAAATGTTTTAAAACATTGCAGCTCTGGTTACACTGTGGCTCCAAAGTCAATCTCTAAAAATACCTAAATATGTGCTATGTGCTACAGAATCACAGAATCACTAGGTCGGAAGAGAGCTTCAAGCTCATCAAGTCCAACCCAGCCCTAACATCGTAACTAAACCATGGCACCAAATGCCATACCCAGTCTTTTTTTAAACACATCCAGAGATGATGACTCCACCACCTCCCCAGGCAAACCATTCCAGTATTTTATTATTCTTTCAATAAAAAACTTTTTCCTAATATCCAACCTTTATTTCCCTTAGTGCAGCTTAAGACTGTGTCCTCTCCTTCTGTCAGCTGCTGCCTGGAGAAGTAGACCGACCCCCACCTGACTACAGCCACCCTTCAGGAAGCTGTAGACATGATAAGTGATAAGGTCACCTCTGAGTCTCCTTTTCTCCAGGCTAAACAACTCCAGTTCCCTCAGTCATTCCTCACAGGGTTTGTATTCCAAGCCCTTCACCAGCCTCATTGCCTCTTCTGGACGCACTCAAGTGTTTCAATGTCCTTCCTGAACTGAGGGGCCCAGAACTGCACACAGCACTCAGGTGTGGCCTCAGGAGTGCCCAGTGCAGGGGGAGAATGACCTCCCTCCCACAGACACTTCAAGACCTGCTTCTGCAATGACAGTGATAGAGTTAGAAGGTGCTTTACTGAGTAGACGGTGAAACTTATTTATCTTCCAGAAAGAACTTGAGGAAATATTATTAGCAAGGTTTTTTGACATGAGTATGAGATAAATAGAATTTATCTGCTGAATTTTTCACCTTTAGATAAAGAATCAAATATCCACTGGGTTAAGGGAAAGACAAAATGTAAAAAAAAAAAATTGTTAATAACTATTAATAATAGAGACAGAGGGCCACCTTAAAAGATGTAGAGGTGTTTGACATAAAATGCATAAACTAACATCACATTAAAGACAAGAACATAAATTTTCCCGTTTTGCAAATAGTTCCTTAGCTCCCTTATGAGAAAACTTGCATTTTTCCCTACATAGTGACAGTTTAAGAAAGCAACAAAAATTTTTTTCATTTAGTTTGGAAAAATAGTTTCTCCTGGGATGTGTCAGAAAACATAATGATGGTTATTCTATTTTTTTACTCCATTAATCTCCAATAGATGCAATATAAGTAGATTATTTGACTAAATATTTCTCATGTTTTGGTTTTATATTTGATTTATGTTCTTTTAGCTAGTCCAAAGTGTAAAGTATTTTCAAGTCGGTTCTTTTTGGGTATTTTTTTGGTTTCTTCTTTTTTGGTTTCTTTTTTTTTTGTATTGAAGTTACCTTTTATACTTTCTGGAATAGGTGATAGAAAGATTAAATGTGTATTTAAGTGAATGCTGGCTGAAGAATATTCTATTGTCTGCCAGTATTAGAATTAATATATACAATAAAGGAAAATAAATCCTTCATGGAGGAAAAGGAATCCTCATGTGCAGGATACAGGTGTAAATTTATTGCCAATGTAATAAGTTTATTTTAAAATTATATTTTTATTACAGATTAACTGCTTAGTACTTTTTTCAAATACACCTTTAATGAGAAGCTTTTCTTTCATATTCTTGAAGTACTGTGAGTTTAAAACAAGATATATTTGTCAGACACACAAATTTTCACCTTAAAAGGTCGTAAAAAAATTAAATTGTGTTAAATTGACTACTAGAAGTTTAATCTGATCTATCCTGTTAAATTAGATGTGTTCTGCTGTCAGCATTACCTCATTTACACACTTATAAGTCATAAAAGTGGGTTTCCTAATTCAGGTGTTTTCCTAATTCAGGTGCTTGTTGTTTTTGATAGTTGTGGTGCAAGCTGAGCAATGTAGTAGGCAGTCCAGTGGGATACTTAAGAGCTTCCACTGCCATGCATAGCAACAACAAAGAACTCCAGCCAGAACTTTCTATTTAATGACAATTTGGCTAATTAATTGATAGATTCAGCAACATAAGGCCCGGATGTTAAAAATTTCATTATGCACAAGAATAAGCATGAATCATACGGGCTTTATCATTTATTGAAAGAAAAGTATTCAAGCATCTGCTTCATTGCTACAAGAGACTGATGATTAAAATGAATAACCATTATAAAAGAAATAAATAACAGCTTTTGTGAATCATTATGCTTTAAAGCCATTGAAACAATGAAATGGAGTTATAGTCTAGTGAGCATTTAATCATTTTCATATCCATGAAATAGATATATCTATCAGAATTTGACTTATTTTCCTTCTGCTCCAACTTCTGTTCCAGTTACCTGCACCTATCCTAGGAGAATACCTCTATGTCACCCTCAAAACTGCTTCCTTTCTTATTTTTTGTTTTGTTTTCCTTTAATCTTCAAGGAACTTGAATTATATGGAAAATATTTGGCACTTGATGAGGCAATGCTGGTTCACTGATTGCCACACGATCTAATACCAGAGACTCACTGGAGCTCTATAAATTGCCTTACAAATTATCTCCTTTATTGAGTTAGTGAGTATTTAGGGAGTATTTAATTTTTCTTTGTGGTTTCTAAAAAAATTATTTAAAAATTCTTACAAGTTTTCAACACTTTGGAATCCAATCTAAAAAAACCCAAAAAACACCAAATCAAAACAAACCCCAGACCCAAACCAAAACAACAAAAAACTCCCCCTTAAATGATAGAAGTTTATAAAAAGACTTCCCTGTAGCTACATGATGTATACCTTCTATTTTTATTTTTAAAATTAATTTATTATACCTTAACAATCTGAATAGAAGACAATAGTGTTATTTTACAAAGGTAATAATTTCAGTCCTCATAGCAACAAACAACCCTTTCAACTAGCACTTGGAGTCAATGTTAATAGCAGGACTAACACTAGAAACATTATCTTGGATTTTTCTCTGGACTGCAAAAATATTGTTCCAATTTCCATGGTGTCTATGTCAGTTTCTGTCTCTCTTTTGGTATTTTTATACTTTCTCTTTGCTTCTCACACATGCTCTGATGAAAACACTTTTCACCTGGATTTTCCCACTTGTGTTTTTTATCCCCTAATACAGTGTCATGTATGCTTTTACTCTGGAGTGGTAACATACACGGGCAATTCACATTTTTATTCATATATAATGTCTCTTTTCATTATCCAGTTTCATAGAAGACTAATGCTGTAATCATAAAAAATCAAAAAAGATTGATCCAAACAAATACAAGGGGGGTCCAAGAGGACTATATTCATAAAAGAAATTAAATATTTAAAATGATACCTAACACAGAAAAATATACATGCATGAGTACATATTTATCATTAACCATTTTTTTACAGAGTTACCTATCACATTTAATCTAATGACATATTGTCCTGATTCGATTTCAATTTACGCTACCATCATTTGATTTTTTTAATCTAAAACAGGAGAAAAAATTAATTTCAGTGAAAATTACTCAGACAGTTTGGTAAAAAAACCTCCAACAAATAAAAGTTGAATATTTCACATTTCATTGCAAAATTCCCTCACCTCCTGCCCCCAAATTTTAATTATAGCTAAAGTGTCCTTTTTTAATCTGAGAGAGGTAATTTTCTTCATAGTACTGGTATAGCGATAGGAGTTTGAATTTAGTATCAGAATAATGTTGATAACACAGCAATATTTTAGCTGTTTCTGAGTAGTGCTTACTATAATTCAGGGATTTTTTAGGTTCCCCTGCTCTGCATACACTCGAACTGGTGCACAAGAAGCCAGGAGGGAGTACAGCCAGGACAGCTGACCCAAACTGGCCAAAGGGAAATTCCATAGCTTAGAACATATTCAGTATATGAACTGGGGAAGCTGGCCAGGAGAGGAATTTTCTCAGGGTCAGGCTTGACATCAGTCAGCAGGTAGTGAGCAGTTGCATATCACTTGTCTTTTTAGGGTCTCTGTTTTCATTGTCTCCTTTATCATTACCGTTTTTTTTTTTTGTTTGTTTGTTTTTTGGTATTATTATTATCATCCTTTTTTATATAATTTTAATGATATTTTATTTCTGTTATTAAGTGGTTTTATATCAAGCCAAAAATTCTACATTCTTTCTGATCCACCTCCCCATCTCAGAGAAGGTTGTGATAGAGATGGATGGTGAGCAAGTGGCTGTGTGGTACTTTGTGCCAGATGGGGCTAAATCATGACACCTGGGTGTAGTTTTTCCACCTTAGTAGGTCCTGTACATGCAGTAAAAAGGGACTTTGCCAGAACTATGATGTTCCTAAATCTGTGAAATTGTAACGTTCCATATACACATCACAAAGACATAAACTAGGCACATTAGGAAGAACAAGATGCTTGTAAAAGGAGTAATTTACATATAGATCTAAAAATACATTCAAACTGTCTGTGCTTTCTCTCATTTAACTGGTTACATATGGAAAATATGTGACTGTTCTTCAGCTGCTACTATCAGAAATTGCTTGGATGGTAAACATAAGCACTTTTTAAAGAATCCCCAAGATATTGTTCTACTTTTTCTAGTTCTGAATCTATTAGGTGACTTTATTAAAATATTTGTTAATAAGTCTGAATATCTTATACTCCATTCTCAACAAGGGAAGTCAGGATCTAATTGGTAACCGTGTTGTTTTTCTTAGCAACGTTAAAGTATATTTTTTTGTTCCTTGAACATCTTTCTGGATTCTGAAGCTAACAGTTACACATAGATCCAAAGGGTTTATGAATAGTATGATTGAGGACATAGGTGAGGATGCAAACTTTGTTGTTTTCTTGTTTTAGTTTTATTTTTGCTTTGCTTTATGGTTTTGTTGACCATACATGACATGTAGCAGGAAACAAAAATATTTTCATATCAAACACTCAAAGAAATGTTCCCATGGCAGTTGCATTATAGAATGTTCTCGGCTATGGGAGGTTTTCAAGACCTGCTGGCACTGAGTCCTGACTTAGAGTCAGACCTGACCCTATTTTGAGCAGGAGATTGGAATGGCTACTTCCTGAGGTCACTTCCAATGTGTCCATGATTTTATAAATTTCTGAGAATGATAGCTTATCATTCTCTAAAATCATGGTTCTATGATTCTTTTTTACTTCAAACTTCATGTAGGGATATAAAATAAAATTCTTCCAGTCAAGCTCTTAATTCCATCAGCACTACTTTAAAAAAAATAATTAATAACATTAGAAAGACTTGAAAGACTTGATGGTTGAGCAGGCTTGCTACTAGGCTTTAATCACAAGTGACTTAAGTGTATGGAATTTTTCACTTAGAAAAAAGTATTACATCAGATGAATTTTGCCTAATTAATGCTTGATATAAATGCAAATTTCAGTTTCCTATATTCTCAATACATCTGCATATCTTTATTTGCTATTCTCTTCTTTCTATCCTAGTCTCAATGACCTGTTACCTATTAGTCTATATAACTGAGGTAGTTAAAATATAAAGGACGAATTAAATTTACTACCATCAGGCTGGGTGAGGTGCTCAGTATTGTAAGTGATATGCAGAGAACTTGTGGGATACTTGCCCATTTTCAATAAGAATACTCTGAGAGTGTTTACTAATCTAAACACTCCCCTTACTAAGGGAGCCAAATAGGAAAGTTTCTGATTTGTGATACTTGGAGTAGTTATTGACACAGTTAACCCTGCTGTGTTCCCAGATAAGCACAGAAAGGCAACTTCAGGATTTGGTGTGTAAAACAACTGCATTATTTAGCTACAGTCATGGCTAGCCAGAGGGTAATGTGAATATGCTTGTAAAGAGTTCAGAGCACTAACGTTTGCCCTAATCAAAAAATGGAAATTAGGACAAATGCAGGTTTTCTCTCCATTAATGTGAAAAGGAAATGTGTATTGCAAAAATCACTCTGAACACAAATAACAGTAACTCAATTAGGAATAATTAGTAGTTAGTGGGATTTGCTTTTAAGCAACTGAGTCCAAATATGTAATACCGCAGTAGTGGGAAATGGTTTAAATTAAGCAAATAATGTAAAAATAATTTCTAAATTTATTTTTATTAAATTTTCTTCTTGTCACAAGGTCAGAGCTGCAAATGGCTGAAAAGCTCCTGGGAATTACTAAATACTTTGCAGTACCATTTACAGGAGGAGACTGAGAAGATTTTTAAGCATTTTGGAAGATATATGTTTATATCTGAGATGTAGATGAAAACTGCTCAGGACAAATTGTGTCAGAATTACCATACTGGACAGTGAAAACCATTTTAGAGCATCAATGTGAAAATAATGCCTCAAACATGGGGCCCTTTTGGCCCAGTACACTATTTCAGTTTTACAGTGGAAAACTGGAAGGTCTGTAATGACTTGGGGCTTTATAAGTAAACACCAAAAAATACAGTCACCTGTCACTTGAAGTAAAGGTGGTAGTATATATGCCTATTTCTATTACTTTGCTTGTTTCATGGTTTAATCAGTTCTTTTTGGTCTAAAATCAAGACTTGACACAAGAAACTAGAAAAGAGGAAATTTAACTAAAGTAATATTTCATCCTAACAAATTATGATTAGAGACTGAACATTTCAATAGAAAGACTTGCTGACAAAAATAAGAAACTCTTTGTGGATGAAAACATTAAGATCTATGAGTCATGGAGGCTTAGGGCTTCAAAAGTTGGCTGTAACCAGGCTGTCAGTTAAAACACAGAGACAATAGGCCATTAAATTCCATTGGGAAACCCCTAGTTCCCACACTACTACTCCAAGGGCAAGGACAGACAGTATTCGGTAATTATTTGATTTCAGGTCATTGTTTTTTAACAGTTTAAAATATAAAAATGGGCAAATCTGTTTAATCTTTTGTATTTGAGTTCAGAAAAGAAAAGATAGAAAATATAGCTAGAGTAGTATTAAATTGCAACTGTTAGAACATTATGAAAGAAAACCTGTAGAATAATCTATAAACTATTTTAAACTCTGGCCATTTTATAAAGTAGCCAATCTAATAATTGATTGAATGTGAATTCCATTGGCATGTGAAAAGTCATAGTTTTGGATTAGCATTAGTGTGAGGTATTTGTTACTGTGTATTTTTTGGTGGTGGTTTTTGCTTTTTGTTTCTTGTTTTTGTTTGTTTGTTTATATTTGTTGCCATTTCTCTTCATTATCAAATTTATTTCAAAAATATACAGTGATTTGTAATCTTGTGAGTACTCAGGTATTTCTGAAGCATTGGGTAAAATTCTGTATCTAAATAATACAATCATGGAAAGGCTTTGGTTGGAAAGGACCTTTAGGATAATCTGGTTCCATCCACCCTTGCATGGGCAGGGATGATATGCATTAGATCAAAATGATCAAGGCCCCATCCAACCTGGCCTTGAACAACTTCTTCCAACAATCTCTTCCAGTATCTCACCACCTCTGACTTCCTAACATCTAATCTAAATCTCTCCTCTTTTAGTTTAAAACTGGTCCCCCTCATCATATGATTAAGTGTGTTAAAAGTTGCTCTTCCTCTTTTTTATAAGCCCCCTTTAAGTACTGGGAGCCTGCAATGAGGTCTCCAAGAACCTTCTCTTCTCTGTGCTTTACAACTCCAGCTCTCTCTGCCTGTCTGTGTGAAAGGTGTCCCAGCTCTCTGACCATCTTTGTGGCCTCCTCCTGACCCACTCTAGCAGGTCTGTGTCTTTTTTGTGCTGAGGACCCAAGACCTGGATGCAGTACTCCAAGATGAGTCTCAGGAGGGCACAGTAGAAGGATGGAATCATCCTCATCAACCTGCTGGGCATACTCCTTTTGATTCAGTCCAGGATACAGTTAACCTTTGGGACTGCAAGCTCACATTGTTGGCTCATGTCCAGCTTTTTTTGTCCACCAGAACCTCCAAGGCTCAATGAGTTCTTTTTACAGTCTCTACTTATGTCTGGGGTTGCCCTGACCCAGTTGCAGGACTTTGCATTGTACTTGCTGAACACCATGAGATTCCCATGAGCCCATTTCTCAAGTTTGTCCAGGTCCCACTGGGTGGTATCTCTTCCTTCTGTCAGCTACACCCCCCAGCTTTAAATGGTACAAGTGACCATAAATCTAAATGAAGGTTATTCATAGTATTTTTTGTGATTCCTATGTTATAATGATGGTTATGATTTATACCCCCCCAAAGAGAGAAAATAATAGTGGAAATGCTCAAGTGTACAGTTTGTGAAAATTTAGATGGAAATGTATTTGCAGTAGGTCTCAGAAAATACCTCATAATTCAGAAATCTTGACTTAAAAGGCACTGAAACCCATAAATGACAACATTTCTTAAAGTATAATAGTATACATAAAAGTATATATAAATATAGTATATATAAAGTGTATATATACAAGTATAATAATAGGTGTAAAAATACTTACCCTTTACAGCTAACCTCTCCTGTGCATATTTATTGCCATGAAAAATACAAAATAATTTATTTTGCAGTTAAACACATAAATAAATAGAATTCCTTACTTGTTGAGCAATCCCCACCTGACTACATCCAATTCTTTTTTATGGTCAGAAGATAAGTGTCAAGAGACATGGGAATACTCATTAAAAAGAAAAATTTTCATATTTGTAAATATACTGACCCAAAGAACATATGTAGTAGTAAACTTTAATAAACTAAAAGTTTCAACATCCATTTGTAGATTATTAAAGCAGCTATGGAACTCTCAATATTGCAAGAACAGAAAATACCTTATAAAATATTTTGTAGTGTTTTTTTATAGGGAGACTTGAATTCTAGGAGGAAAAGTGTGTAAGACAACTCATCAATTTTGTCCCATTAATATTTTAATATTTTAAATCACTTGTTCTTTCTAAAATATCAGTTCCAATTCTGTTTTTTTCTCTTTAATATGAATAGTCACAAAACTCTTAAAACATTTTTTTCTTTGATTCAAGTAACAAAACTTACCATAAACTTTGTACTAACATTGATCCATATAATTTTATATCAAGTTGATGAACTGTGTAGACATTTGGTCTGATTGTTTTTTCAGGCTAAGATAGTATACTCCAGAATCACTTTGTGGCCGAAGATCACCATATCTTCTTATATTATTTTACAGAATTTGAATGGGACAGAAAAAATTAATCTTCATTCTGGAGCATGAAATAATGAGAAAAAGGTTCAAATACTCTTTTGATGTAGACAAAACATTCACCAAACCACTGAAAATTATGTAGTCCATTTGTTTATTCAACTTCTAGGGTAAGTAACAACATGGCTTTAAACTATGGCCTTATAAAATTCAAGACTGAGTACATCTACTCTTTTAATTTGTTTTCTCTATCAATAAATATTTGAAATGCTTCTTCTTAATCTAGTCATCTTCAGATTTAATGAGAAATGCTCATGGATGAACATCCGATTAACAAGTTGTCACCATTGTAAACATTATTTAAAAACCATTTTTCAACAGAATTTGGAAATTGTTTTCAGATTTTTAGAATAGCTACACTTCTATTAAGATTTCCCTGCTGACATCATATATTGTTTTCCACTGCTAAAAGACAGCTGCCAAAAATTCTCTGAATACTCTATTGTACATTATTCTCTGATACTAAAGACACTCAGATGGAGTGACATTTTTTCAAGTCAGTAAAAACAAAATCCATCTCACATCACTGCAATGTCTATATATATATTTATATATATAAAATACATGTGTGTTGACATGCAGTGGCTGGTGGTTACTTGGTAGAGTTTATCAGATTTTGAATCTCAACAGAACTATTTAAATCTATGTCTAGAATTCATAAGATACTGTAATTTCATTTTACACTTTATTGATTCTGACAATGATTGCACAGCCACAAGAATGAAGAAATTACTGACAAATATAAATATAAAACAATGGATTTAACAACATAATTATTAAGGAGAAAATGCAGCTTGTTTTACAAGTTATTACCAGCTCAGTAAACAATCATTTAGAAACAATCACTTTCCAAAATATTTACTTAATTCAATTTTTTTCTATTTTAAAAGAGAATACTAAACATGGGGAACCCCCAAAACTTAGTTTTAACTTAATTAAAATCTGAAGGATCCATGTGAAATACATCAAAGAGCTATTTTGGGTCCAGTTATGATAATACTCATGTTCAAATTACTATAGAAAAAAATAATTGCTAATACTTTTCTAAAAACTTACAAGAAAACTCAGTCATGTATTTCCTCAGGGCAGTGAGAATTACTGGTGATAAAGTTTTCAGAATAACAGATTGTTGTTATTTCTGGCATGCAGTAAGCAAGATTTCTTAGGAAGATCTCTACCTTAAAGAGTGAGGGATCCCAGGATACATGGTCAGTTTTTAAAGACAGATTTCTCAAAACAGCAGAACAATCCATAGTAATCTCCAAGAAAATTCCAACTTTGCTGAATGTGTTTGATTGAACTTGAACACAAGAAGGTGTTCAGGAGGTGGAAACAGGGACAAGCTACAAAGGAGTGTTATAAGCACATGACCTGAGTCTACAGAAAAATGACTGGGAGGAGTAGAGTGCGTCCAGAGCACATAATGGCTGAGGGTGTGAAGGGAAATAAGAGGGAATTCCACAGGAATATCACCAGCAAAAGAAAAAGTGAGCCAAACAATCACACTGTGTCTTCATAGAATTCTGTTCTATGAAAACTTGCTGGCCCTTTTTTATGTTATAAAAGCATCAGAAAGCATGGGGCAGTCAAGGTCTTTTTTGCCCCAGTCCTCATTAAAATTAATGTCTCCCAAATATCCTAACTTAGGGGAAAACTTTGAGGCAAGATAGCACTAAATACAGAAGAAAAATATTGATTTCATAGAATCTCAGAATGGTTTGGCTTGGGGGGAATCTTTAAAGCATATTTCATTCCAACCTCCCTGACATGGGCAGGGACACTTTCCACTAGATCAAGTTTTTGAATCCCCTGTCCTGGCCTTGAACACTTTCAATAATGGTGCATCTACGAACCCTCTGGGAAAATGTTCCAGGGTCTCGCTACTTTCAAAGTAAAAAAAAAAAAAAATCTTCCTTCTGTCCAGTCTAAACCTATATTCTTTCAGTTTAAAGCCATTACCCCATGTCCTACCACTTCATGCTCCTGTGAGAAAGCCCCTCTCCAGCTTTCTTGTAAGCTCCCTCTAGTGATGTAGGGCTGCTATAAGTGTCCCCAAGAGCTTTTTATTCTCTAGACTTGAAAACCTCAAGTGTCTCAGCCTTTTTCTTTTTCACAGAAAGGGTGTTCCAGCTCTCTGCTCGCTTCAGTGGCTCTCCTTTGAATCCAGTTCTAACAGTTCCATGTCTTTCTTGTACTGGATGCCCCAGGACTGGATTTATATTTCAGGTCACTTCTCATGAGAGTGGAATAGAGAAAGAGGAACACCCCCCCTCAACATACTCACCTTTTTTTTTTTTTTTTTTTACCTTATTTATGTAGCCCAGGCTAGGATTGTCTTTCTGAGCTGTAAATTCTGGGTTGTCTGGTCTGTATGAGCTGTAAAATTAGGACCAGATTGGTTTTCTGGGCCATTCATTGATGACCCGTATAAATTTTTTTGATCCATCAGTATCTCCAAATTTTTTTCTTCAAGTCTTGTCTCTATCAATTTGCCATCCAGTCTGTACTGATATTGGGGATTACCTTTACCTACTTAAATTACTAAAGTATCTGCGTAGTATCTTCTGATTCTTTGTGCCCACTGGAAAGTTTTGCTTTGTTAGCAAAGCCTACTGATGAATGTCAGAACACCTCCAGCTGTCTCTTGCATTCTCCTCTGACTTCCGCTTGCCAGCAAGACAGCTTCTAGATTGCTTCCTGCTGTTTTTCCTGATGTTTCCAAAGCTTTTTCCAGTTTTTAGACCAGAATCTGTGGTCTCCATTTGATGAAAAGGCATTTATTGACCTGAAAAGTCAGCATTTACCATCAGATATCTATAGAGCAAACTGTAATTTCAGTATTAAGCATGGAGTTACACTCTGTAGGTACAGGTTCCTCTGAACAAAAACTGATAGAAAACAAAATTAAAAAAAACAATTTTTAAAGGAATTGTTGGTCACTTAGCATAACAAACAATAATTTAAATTACACATTGAATTTATTATGAATCCTACCATAAAAAATGTTTTACTTACGCCTCAGTCCCAAAAGACATGAGATTTTATCAAACTCCATAATTTAAAATATACTAGTTTATATAAAAATATAGTATGATTCAAATGCACAATGATATGTCCCATGAAAACAGTTAAAAGACTCCAGGTTTTCAGGATTCTAGTTTAGTTGCTAAATTTTTGCTATCCTTGATTTACCACTTCCACAATGAAAACTACTGAACAAAAGTAAATACCAAACTGTTTGTTGCATTAAATCACTTTATGCAAGTGGACCTGAATTCTCTTATATACAAATAGAATATGCAGACATATATCTGGATATAGATTACATATGTATATAAGGAGAGATTGCCACAGAGTAAAATTTAATATTCCTAACTAAATGTTCAGATTTTCATCTGAATTTTGCTCTTATAATATAGGTCCATTGCAGGCATGAAGAGAGGGAACAAAAGCATAACAAAAAAACCACGACTATCTCCATTGTATGAGCAGCATAAGAATAATGACCTATTGGCTAGGAACCATCTAATAAGCCAGGAAGGTTTAATTGTAAAGGAATTGTGTTGGAGGATAATACTGGCAATTTAAATTGTTGAACAGAAATACCTGAGCTGTGTGGTTCACACAGATAACACTAGTTCTTTACAGTGTTTTTCATAAATTATGTTCCTTTAACCCAAGTAGTTTCATTATACTTACTGTATAATTAAATTACTACATTAGTATTAGTAGTCAAATTTGCATATTTCAAAGAAAAAAGTAATGTTGTTTCATTCTAAAAATGTTTAATGAATTTCCAAAATGAATATTTATTAACTATTGTGAAGTAGATTTGATGATGATTTTTAATTGCGCTGCTTGTCTTTATAACTGCAACATTATTCTTATGCAAATTGGTGTATGAGCAGTTGGAGAAAAGAAACTCTCTGGTTTCCTATCAATGTTAGTATAAGACTAATGAAAATAATATTGGGCACACAGGGCCTTGCACTCCCACAGGGCCATTGTGAATTCACATAAGTACTGATTTTATTCGGCAAGGTTTTTGTATAGGAGGGTTCCCTTCTTGGGGAAGACACAAATTTTTGCCCCTGTGTGAAACAGAGGGAGTTTCAGGTTTTGTTCTTGCTTTTATTAGTTGTTGTCCCACTCTTTTATTAATTGTCAACTAATATTCCCCACCCACCCCCAAATTGGGAAGGAAACACAAATAAGAGAAAGCCCAGTAACAGGACCAAAAAGCAATGGGCCCAATCTGAAAGACAGGAGGTTCCCTCTAAATATTAAAAAGCATTTTTTTTTTTTCACTGTGAGGTTGACTAAGCAGTAGTACAGGTTCTCCAGGCAGGTTGCGTAGTCTTCCCCCTTGGAGAGAGTAAAAATTATTCAGGACATGTTCCTGATCAGTTTACTGTTGGTGGCCTTTCTTGAGTGGGGGTAGTTGGACCAGATGTCCTCCAGAAGACCCTCCTAACGTCAACAAATATGTGAATCTGCACAAGAAAAGATTCAGCAAAATATAAACAAAGCCACAAATATGCTGAACTAATCCATATAGAGAATACATAATTAAAGGATGATTATATATTTGAAAATGTAAAAAGTATGTAACTAATGTGAGCTGAATATTGAAGGGGAGTTTGAAAAGTTTAAAAACCTTTGAAAAACAGCACTTATTTACTACTACTAGTAGTGGAGAAATCCACAGACCCAAGCATTCCAGGACTCCTATTTGGACAATCTGCAAATACACATTGCAATTAGATCAGGTAGTGATGAGCTAAATATATAACATCTTAAAATGATCAAATGGAAATAGATGATAAACCTTGCAGCTGTAAAATGTACATTGATAAAAAATCATGGAATGCAGAGAGAGCACAAATGATCTGTGTTATCACATGGGCTTTAACAAGGGAAGGAAGAAAAGTTTTTTAACATTTCTACCAATAGAACATGAAGTTTTCAGACACATCAGGCTTATAAAATGAACAGAATGAAAATGCTTTTTCATGCAATAATTAAACCATGAAATGTCTTGGCACAGCAGTAAACAAATGCTTTTAGCTGCCTGGGATAATGCAAGGATTCAAAGGCATATTGTAGCACAGTAGTTTCATCAGTGGCTATTAGAAGTTATCTACATGCAAGTTTTATTTCAATCAGAAATTCCCTTTAGAAAGAAAGGAAACTCACAGTTTTCTACATTAAATGCATTTATCCTTATTAATGCTGTGTTAAAATTTGCAACCTGGATTCATTATTTATGAAATTATGTTGAAGGATGAAGACTGAGAGCACTTCTAATGTGGTGTAAGGGTTAATATTTATTCAATCCACAGTACAAAGTTAGACTTAGGCCACCGGAATCATCCTCCTTCACCAAGCCAGAACAAAAGAAATGTTGCCCTCTGGACTGACAAATTATCTGTCAGATATTTATTGTGCTGTACTAATTTTTATTACAGTCCCTGTGGTCTAAGTTAGATCAGCTTACAGAGTGCTTAATCTATACATTTTATCTATCCTTATTTTCCCGCTCAAGTATCTACTTTGTCCTGAGCTGGTTCTAAGCATGTTTTGGATGTGATAATGCTTAAATGTGATAGCTTTTCTGGTGGTCAAAATTCTGCACTATTGCTTGACCTGCTCTTCATTTAGTTCTCTTATCTGTCTAGTAAAATAGCCTTAACTTGAATAATTTTAATTCAATTTATTGCAAATTCATGCAAACACTCCTAGCTGACTGTACTCCTGTTTTTTGCTGTGTGATACATGCAGTCTCTCTCAGTTGTCTCAGCAAGGTGACAGGCAGTGCAGAGCTGTGAGGTCAGTGCAAAATCTTTTCTTTCTCCTGTTCCTTCTTTTGTTTTCCTCCACCACACCATGTCACTTATTTTCTTCTGTTACAGCATGGGTCACCTGTGAGCTCTAGTCCCTCAGGAACATCCTTGTCCTGCCATGACTAAATACTGACAGTATTTCCTTGGGCTGCCCTGCTCCACCATGGGCTTCCTGTAGTCCTGCAGAAGCACATCCTCTTGAATAACGGGCCTTCCTCCAACACTGCCTGTCTAGCTATGTCCACAAAAACACTACTACTTCCTTTTCTCCTCCTGTGTGTCCTCATGACCATCACTTTCTCTTAAACGTGTCTGAGGCAGGCTGCTAGGAGCTTCCCTTCACTTCTGGCTCTCAGTGGGATGGTTACATCAGTGTTAGAGCTGGCGGGATAGACTTTGGAGAAATATGTGTGATGATTATTTTTTTAAAGAAACTGCAGTACTTTAAATTTCTGATGTGCATTTTTTGCAAAAATGTTCACTTGAAGAGAAATATTAAAATTCAGATGTAGCTTTGTAAGTAATTTTTACATACTCTTATAATGTGGTCTAATAAATAATAATTTACAATGCACATGTGTTATACCAATAGTTTCTAGACTCACAAACTAGAAATCTTCAATATTTCCTTCTCTTCTAGATCCCTGTGCATTTGCATCAGTTACAGTTTGTCCCTAGAAAATAAAGAAAAAAATATTTCAACAACTGAGGATGTTTTAGTCCTGCTATTTCACTCACATTGCAGCACATGGCTATTAAAAAATTTGAAGCTTTTGTCACAAGAATTAAATCCAATGGAAAAATACTTACAGGTATTACTAAGCTCCTAAGAAAATTATTAATTATATCATAATTACACAATTTGATTGTCGCTAGAGGACACGAAGTGTAAAGCGAAGGTTCCAATGCTACACACATACAGAGTGTTTTTCATGAGGCAAAAAAACTTTATTTTGGGGTTTTCCCAACCCTTTTATAAGATGTTCTGATCCAGATTATCCTGATTGTTAGAAGGAACAACACCTCTCTCATCCCATTGGTGGAACAAGACACAAAACACTCCCAGAAAATCTGTATCTTGCTTTTGGGAAAGTATAACCTTATTTTCCCTTGTCTTTCACAATAGTCTTTGACAGAAGAAAAAGTTCCCAAAGACTTTCCTCTGGGAACAATCAGCCCCTGAGAGCTTGAAATTCTCTCAGATTCAGAAAATCATGTCCACATTTGATTGTGCCATATGGAGAATATGTAGACAAAGAGATGATAGGCAAGAGAATTAAAGGAAGTCAGGAATTAACTAGAATATTTTTACTATTCTATTTCTAGAAAGTATATGGATAATTTTATTTTTTTTTTCACTTATAGTATTAATTTTTGGTGATAGAATTCATACATGTGTATTGCATATAGATCTAAAATATGAAAAGCACTTTTGCATACTTTATGTAAAGCCATATTTTAAAAGTTTTGTGAGTTTATTTCCATGGCAACATATTTTAAATTTAATAACATATTGTACTGTTATTTTTCATTCTTAGTTATATTTTGGTGGGTATTTGGATTGTGTTTTTTTGGTTGGTTGGTTGGGTTTTTGTCAGAACAGTAAGCATGCAAGGCATAAAAATGTATTTTTGTAATACACATTAAATTAAGCACAGACACAAATTATTTTTCGTATTTACTATAGAGAGCAAAAATATAATAATTGTGAGATACAAGGAAAATAGTTTAATGTGAATTTTTACTAAGTTATTCCGTTTTGCTTCCAGTCTTGTTTCAAAAAAAGAAAGCTTGTTTTGAATAAATTTTCGAATGTTTACTATCAAACAGAATTCCACAGGCAAATATTTTTAGAACTTTAAGAAGTTGAAAGCTATTACAGGAATTTTTTTTGTTTCATTTTCTTTCTCCTTGCTTCATGCAGTTTCCATAAAATAGGCAATATACTGCGCAAGTAACTCTTCAGATAAATACATTTGCAGTGCTATCCAAGACTGAATTCAATTCTGAGTTTAACCATGCCTGTCAATTATTTCCAGCTATTTGATAGACCAGTTCTATTCAATTTAAATTTTATTCTCAACAAAAATATATAACAAAACAATGCACTCAGAAAATGATACTTTGTTAGAGACTGAAACAATAGACAGTTTTATTTTCTTTACTGTTCCTTTTGTGGAAGTAAGAAGAACAGCAAGAATTTGCAAAATATGGCATATTATAGTCCTAGCACTGGATATTCTAAAGTTGTTTTCAAGGAAAGATGTATGAGTGTGTCAGGGGTCAAAAAGATCTCTAGTTCATGTTTTAAAAAAACCAAAAATAAACAAAAAACCAAAACCCCCACAAACCTGTCTACTTTCAAAATATGTTTTAAAATTAGTGCTTTTACTTCATAGTTAAAGCTTCCGGTTTTCAGCCAAATATAACATTATGTTAATTTTTAAACCTGTATCTTGTACACCACATAGGCAGGAGTTTCTAGTTTAGATTCTGTTGAGAGTAATAAAAATTCTGCAGAGGGTAAGAAAAATATATACTTCTAAAATATGAGGAAATTACATATGCTTCTTTACAGAGCTGAGGTCTTTCTAATAAAGGGAGTAAAAGAGAAAGGTCACAGAGAATCATTTTTGCCTCTTACGCATGTCCCTTCTTCACATATTCATAGCCTAATAATTTTCTACATAGTATTCCACAGACTGGTGGATCTTCAGTATACCTCACTACTTTCCTCAAGTCAGACATAAAATTTGTTTTCTATCCATAACCTTTGCTGACTTTGACTAGGACAACATACAAACAAAAAAACAAAAAACAAAAAATATACTGTTGTCATTATAATTAAATAAAAATTTTGTAATTATTTTAATATCTTCTATCAGAACAATGAGGTAATGTTTTAATCTATGTATTATTTGACCTCTAACTGTATGAGAGATTGTTATTTTTTTATGTAAGTTAGTCACAATCTATATGCAAATGTATATGAATAATAATTCGGTTTTGTGGGGACAAAATCCATTTATCTGTCCATATTCTATATGATACACATCTTTAAGCATGGGTGTATGAACACAGAGATTAACAATGCCTTTTTCATTATTGTATTTGTAACCATTTTACCAGCAATTAACTTCCAGGGAAAAAAGTACCCATTGGTTTATAATTCTTGTGAATTCCTATTAGAATAAGCTCTGTTCAATCATCCTAATTTCAATGTACACTTATCTTCACAGATATTTGCATTTTACGAAGCAATTTCATGCACACATTGTTTAAATGGAAGCTGACTCCTGAAGATAACCTCAAGCAAAGGAAGACATTTTTTCAGCTCTTTGCTGCAAAGAAAGTGGTGGTTTGATTCTTAGATAAAGAAAAATTTCACTAATTTGCTTTGCATTTTGCAAGAAATATAGTAAGTTAACAATACTTTGTGTTGTAGGATTTAATCAAATTTGGGGAATATATTTTCTAGGAAATATTAAATAGCAGACCATATTACATCTTGCAGGAAACTGAAAACAAATTTGTTTGTTGCCAGTAGTAGGTTTAAATATTAACTTTCTGGGGAAATCAGTCCATCTCTTTCAAAAAACAGTAAATTCCAGTTTTAAAAAAAAAAAAACAAGAAAAAGAAAAAGAAATTAAATTCATGTACTCAAGGTTGGAAACTTCTCAGGTGCATGTTTTATTGATTTGAAATGCTTGCAAAGAATTTCAAGGCCAAGCTGTAATTTTCAGCCTGTCTGAACTCCTTGCTAAGCTTTCTCTTACCTCTAGGCTGAACTACACTAAGGAAATGAGAGAACAGTTTGCAGCACACCACCATTATTCATGAAGCAAAATCACTTTTCCTTAGATAGTTCTTATAATTGATTACATATTGTACTTCTTGTGCATGAACTACTTTTTCAGTGGGCTTACTGGTGAAGAATTGTTCACTCTTTTTTGTCATGCTAACAAAAAGAATATTTTCACAACTTACAAAGCTCAAGTTTTTAGAAAATTATTGTTTCAGTGAAAAGGTTCTGTTTTTTCTTCCATATTTACCTTCTATTAATACTTTTCACGGTTTTGTATACTTTTAATGAGCAGTAGAACTGAATATCCGCTGTCAGAACTGGTTTTTACCTTTACCAGGCTGAATATACTGATGATTTAAAACCACACAAGGTTGGGAAATTTTAATTATATTGATTTTTTGGTGTCAGAACAGCTTAATAGGGGAAGAATAGATATTTTCTTGATTTCTTTTTTCCCTATTAATCAGGATTGTTATAATTACAAATATTTTCTGAAAAGTTAATGTAAATCAAATATTGCATAATTTCTGAACAGATAATGCATTTTTAAGCTGTGGAATTTCTATAATGTTTAAAAATTTACACACAATAATCCATTACTAACTCAGTGATGATACCTGTTGAAATATTACTTGACTTAAAATCCTAAGACATTTATTTATTCCGTGTATCTCATCACTCAGAAATAATACAAAGCCTATGAAATAATGGAACACAGTATATATATAAAGCAGTGCCATCTATAATGTAGAACTAAAAACCTGGAAAAGTTTAGTAACTCTAGGAAAGATTATGCTGCTCAGTAGATTATCTGTATTCTAATCAACATCCCATAATAATGATTTCATGGATCAATATTCTTACCATTAATATTTCCCATCACTAATACCAGATACTGAGAATGCTTTTAGATTAAATTAATTAAAGTCAGAGTAATTATTGTCACTGTGAGACACAGAAATTGGAGGAAGGTATCTGACTCCTGTCGTTAAGACCATGTTCAGATTTTCTTGGAAAAAGCACAATTTACGGTCTTATGGTTTATTTTTTTTTCTTTACAAAATGCTTTAGATGCAGATCTCTGAGTTTTAACAGAACTATTTTAAAAGCTATTTTGACATTCTGGGATATTCCTGAATCTGGAGAATTCCTGTCATCCTGCCCTTGCCATATTGGAAGACAAAGCCTCTATCTTCTTTTTAGCTCTCCACTGTCCTCTTTAGAACCTCTTTCAGTACTGACCTTCTGTACACTGAACATTTCACCTCCCACAAAGAGCTTTATCCCAGCAAAAAGCATTATTTACCTTGATGTAGTAATTACTGTTCTTGCATTAAATGAAAGAGAGACAAATATTGATGCCTGTCTCCAAGATGAAGTAGAACATATTGGCTCATAATCACACTATTTACAGCTACCCCCTATTGTAATAAATTTTTTCAAGAGAGAGATTTGGAGCAGTGTAGAACAGAGGCAGCATGTGAGCTAACAACATGGGGCTGCACTGTTTGAACTGGTTCTTCATTCTCTTTTATTGATGTACTGTTCTGTAACGGGACACAGGTACTCCTTATATCATTGCTCCTACTGATCTGAGGAAGATCTGCAGCCCCCTCCATATCCATTACTGTCTTCAGAGCACTCAACTATTACTTCATACAGCCCTCTCAAAAAATAGATGTGAATAAAGAGCAATTTATCACAGGCTGTGTAAAATATCCTAAATCAAATCGATCTGTACGGGTGTGTTGAAGGAGAGTATCTTCTCCTCTAAGGGCATCTGGTCAAAGGAGTCATAAATCAGAACATGTGAAGGCAGAACTGACCAAGAAACTATAAGAAAGGTTGTAAAAAGAACAAACCTTGCCACTGGCCTGAAGAGTATGTGGGGTGTGAAAACGTTTATTTTTTTTTTTTTCAATTGAGTGGATAAAGAAAGAGAGGAAAAAAACAGATGGTCTTAAAACCTGTCCAGTTAACATTTATGAAGACAGTAAGCAGAAATAGTGAGTCAGTCACACTAGTTGATGAAGTACCAAGAAACTGAGGCAAACTGACACTCCATGGATGTCAGAAGGATGCAAATCTGAGGGCTGAGGAAGTGGATGGTATGAACATGCAATATGCAAAGGAAGGGAGAGAAGGTGAAACAAAGGAAAATTAGACAGAAAAGCATGTAAAACAGGGCTGACAGCACATTAATCAGAGCTGGCTGCTGCACTTATCTGACTATGCTCTGCACTTGATCACCAGTTTGTCCTGTCTTCTCATATTCTCTCATTAAATCTTAACTCTGTGCCTGCATACTATCAAAATCCAGACCACATCTGTGTGAATGCCACAGGAACTTGGTGCCAGCTCCTGAGGGGACTGGGATGGGTGGACAGGGTACCATCTCCTGAGGTCAGACGGGGCTGATTGCCTGTGTCATTGACTACAGGAGCCAGATGGGTTCTTGAAATTCACTGGAGTAGGAACAGTGTCTGTTCCCAAAACCACTGTCCTGGTTTTGGCTGGGATAGAGTCAATTTTCTTCTTAGCATCTGGTACACTGCTGAAATGGAGAAAATTATCCCAGCCACAACCAGGACAAGCCACTGGAGGAACCAGGGAGAGTGAGGCAAATGATGGACTCAGCAACCATGGCTATAGTGGGACTGCAGTTCATAGCCCACATGCCTTGGTTTGGATGATGGGAGTGTTTGTGCCTTCCGCAAGCCAGATGTATGTGGGATGTGCTGTGGGATTCACTGGCAGATTCCAAGCTGGACCAGCCAGTAAGGAGGGTGCCCAGGTTTGGGAAGAAATAGGGAGGTGGGCAGGATTTGTGTTGGTATTTAGTGGAGACCTATGAGTGTGTGAGTGTTACATGTTTGCAGTGAGCAGCCAGCTGGACCTGCCAGTGAGTCAGGAATGTGTGGGGCAGGTAAGAGGAAAGGGGATCCAGGCAGGGGTGCCAGGCAGGAAGAATGGCCACTCATGGTTGTATCCATGAATGTGCATGTACTTCTGAAGCTGGAGACTTCACATATGCACTGCACTGGAAACTTCTTGCCTCTGTCAGCCCAAGAGAAAGGAGCATGTCTGTCTGGGTCTATGACTGGTGTGAGTCATGAAAATGTGGTACTGTAAAAGACAACCCTTAGCCTGTGGTTGCCTGTGTGACAGGCTGTCTGTGTCCTCTGTGTGATTGTGTCTTTGTGTGTCTCTCTGGGTATGTGCTCAACTTTGCTTCCGGCTGAACCTGCAAACAGGAGAGCAGCAGCCACTCCCTCAGCCTGGGCACAGACCAGGTGCTTAGGCACACAGGACAGGTCTCAGGCCAGAGCAGCAGCAGGAGGTGGCCCTGCTCTTAAATTTACTATCAGAATCAGCTTCCAAAACTGCTTCTTTTGCAACACAGAGTATGAAGAAGGCCCAAAAATATTCATTTAGTTTTGGATTATTAAGTCCTGCGTGGATAATATTCAAAATATCTAGTCTACCATAGAAGGTCCCACAGAAAGGTCATTCTTTTTCCTCATATCAATATGTTTCTTGGGGTTAATGTATATTTATTAGGTGACAGAAGAAACAGGTGGATATATATAGTAAGAATATAAAGTAGTAAGTATAAGGAAGTAATAGTAAGAATTTCATAAAAACATATATTGAAACCAGAATTAGTCTCAATATACCATTCAAACTGCATTTTCTTTAATTTACCTCTAGTGTATTTAAACACTCTCTCAGATACACAGGTAAAGATGCTGCCATGTATTATGATTTTATTTAGTTATGGTTGCAGGCATACAACCTTTTTTCTTTTGTTTTCTTCCTGAGGCCCCATGGTAAAGATCGTTTATAAAGGCAGCAAGATGGATTAGACACACTTCTGGATAAAGTAAGCACATTCAGTACTGACAAGAAGAAACTGGAAGCAAACAGCAAATTGGGGCAAAAGAGTGAAGCAATTTTACATCATTCACTTACTTGATATTATTGAGGATTGCTTAAAGTTTGCTGTTCCCCCAAAATGTTCTCAGCACCATAAGAATGGAGATGTGCAGAATACTGACATGATTCAGTCTTACATCTTTATGTGCATGGAGAGGATACTAGTTTGTTACCACCTGTAAATCAGTGCTTTAAACTGGAACTCTGTCAATTACGTTAATAGAACATTGATGTCTGTGGTTTTGAAGGAAGACAGTAGCCTAGACATAGATTGACTTCATAATTGAAGGACAATATATGATGACATCTATAACATTCACATTCTAGGGGCTTCCTGCTCCAGAAGTCATCTTCTACTTTAAAATACAAAGTATCATTTTGCAGACCTGGCTTTATTATTCAGTCCAAGCAATCTGAAAACGCAGCATGTTTTTCAAATGGCAGTGTTTTACATTCCTTATTCCCATCCCTCTCTCCATTTTCTAGCCCTCTCTGCTCTCTGGCTTAGGCCTTTCCTTATCTATGCTTAAACTCCTGCTGCCTAACACATTAATCTACTTCCAGTATTTTCCCCGAAGTGCCCATTAAACCAATACATTTCAACTGTTTAAACAGCTACTGTAATCTAAAATGATCCCAATGGAAAATAAAATAAAACTAGGCATGCCATATGGATGAGATTTATATAAGCAAATATAGCTGTTCATGTAGAAATGCGTACATTTGGAATGGCTCCCTTCAGTGATTCATCTCACATGTATTCAGATTAAATGAACCATGACCTATAAGTATGTATGCAAACATGGAGATATGAAATATATGTTAAAAAAAAAAAGAAGAAAATATATAAGTAGGATGAAGTAAAGTTTGTGATGATCAAACATTAATCTTACCAATAATGATCCATCACTGAAATAATTCTTACATTTAAGCTTGGTTTAGATCTTAGCAAATTGAAGTAATTTCAAAAAATCCTTCATGAGATTAGTGGTTCCTTCATCAGAATCATGTGAATGGAGAAGTGGAGTTAGATCAAGGATAAATGAGTGAAAACCAACATTAAATAAGTCCCATATTCTGTTTGTATAGTGGAAATATTGTTAAAGCTCATCAACTGCATTAGATATAGTATAAGCTGTGTATTTTAAAAGTCACAGAAGTGACAAAATAAATATTTGGTTGAGTACAGTGTTTCTTTACTGAGTACAGTGGTTGTTTACTTTTTATTTTTTTTATTTATTCAATGCCAGAATTATAATACTGTCCAACAAAAAGCCCTAAGAAAGGGAAATAATGTCTTGTCTTTATTTGTGATATCTGATCTGTGTTATCCAAAACTGAACTGAAGATACATCCTGCTCAGCAAAAATGTTAGCTAATTTGTTGTCATATAACCTGCTATTTCTTTTCTAAGTACATATGTTAAGTATTAAAACTTAGCTTTTAAATATTCCTGCTATTGGAAGGTAAGGATAAGGATAGTCTACTCATGATTTCACCACCCCTGAAGCTGGGTGGTTTGGGCAGCAGGATGTGAAGGAAGGATTGATAAACTTTCTCTTTCCAGCAGTCTGCTAAAAGGCATAGTTCACAGACACTGATGGAGCAACTGTCCCTAAGTGGTTGGATTCTTTGACCTTTATGGAGCTTCAGAAGGAGGATGCATCTCTGCAAGGCTCAAGCTGCAGGCCTTTTGCTGAGCTGGGGCTGATCCTATTCTAGCCTGCAAAGGTTGTGTGGTTCTTAAGGAGCCATGCTGGCAAGCAAAAGAGCTCCTGAGGGAAGTCAGTAGACTGCAGTATCAGAGAGATCAGACACTCTGCAGATTGTCTCTGAGGCTTTAAGAGCCAAAACCTTTACAGGTTATAGTTACTATGGTAGGAGACCCTGATGTGAAAAATGATGTTGACCTGTCTTCTCATCTAGAGAGGTCTACTGCATGACAGTGTTTCGATTTGGAAGATTATAGGAAGTTAATTAAGGCTTATCCAACACTCTTCAATGTCACTCTCTGCTTGTCTTCCATTTGGGCTATATTAGGAAGAACCTGTTTCCGTGTTTGACAGAAGGAGGTGGCAATTTACTTCACTCCATCTGAAAAAATGTGTTGAGTTTCCAGCTCCCTAGTACAACAGAGAACTTAAAAGAGTGACTAGAGCAAAGGTGATGAAGGGACTGCAACGTCTTTCACTTGAGGGATGACAGGGTTCTAGTTCAGTTCAGCTTGGAGCAGAGAAGGCTTTATGGGGGGAGAGGGGGAGGATGGCACAGAGCAGATTTTGTCAATATGTATGACAAAATGGGAGATAATGAAGATGAGGGAACCAGATTTTCTCCACTGCTGCCCACCGATAGGATAACAGAAGATGATAGAAAATAAAGAATATAATAATTTGTCTAATTTAAAGAGAACTTTTTTCAATTACTGTTTTCATACACAGGAAGAGGCCATTCAAAGGTTGTGAATTCTCCTTGTGGACAGACAGTCAAAACCAGACTGGACACTTTTCTGGGTAACCTGTCATAACTAAATGGGCTGGATGATCTCAGTAATATATGCTGAGTTTCTATATGCTCTCAACAGATCCCTTCCAGTCTCAAATTTTGTAGTTGGATGTATTTTCCTTTTTGTCAAAACTTCTTTTAAAGAAAATGATGTTTCCTAGGTTTCCCTGGCATCTCATATCAAATTGGCTCATGGGAACATATTTCTGAAATTAAACTTACACTTGTTCTAATATGATTTATTGGTATTAACAATCTGAAATTACTAGAGTGTGGGGACTGGTAATTTTAACATTTTATAAATATGGATGAAGATACAGAGAAGTCAAGAGAATCCATGGTTATTTGAAGCATTTTTTTTTTTTCAGTAATGCAGTTATGCAGTTACAATTTCAAGTTTCTGAGCTGAGTACTAATAGTCACATTATATCCTAGGCCCTATTGTTTTAATGAGAACTGATGCTGAATGCTTCACAAGAAATAATGAATTCTTGATCTCACGGTTGTGTACATTTTCATTGTATTTTGAGCACCAAATCTTTATATTTTGAAGAAATTTCCAGTGACAATTTTGAGTTCCTGTGACTAACCATAAGTTAAGCAACCTCACTTGCTGACATCTTAATATTGTTTCCATGAGGATCTTCTCCATGACGTTCACAGGCACATAGGTAAGGCTCACTAGTCTGCAGTTCCATGGGTTTTCCTTTCTCCCCTTTTTAAAAACAGGAGATTTTTTTTTCTCTTTTCCTGGTCACAAGGGATTTCTCATGGCTTTTCAGATATACTTCCTGAAAAAGCATATGTAAGATAAATATTCTCACTGGATTTCTTTCTTGTCCTGTTTAACGCCTTTATCAATGACTTGGAGATGACACAGTTTGCTGTCACCAGGTTCTCAGATGACACCAAACTGGTGGGATCGAGTTGATATGCCAGAAGGCATTAGTGCCATTCAGAGTGATGCAATCCTGATAGGTAGGAGAAGTACCAGATGGAACCTCATGAAATTCAGAAATAACAAATTCAGAGTTCTCCCTTTAGAAATGAAGACACACACCATCTCCCTGGACCTGGCAATGGCATTGGCTAGTGTAGGGCAGGGTCACCACATTGGTTAGGGCCAGAACACTTCACCTGTGAGGAGAGGTGGAGGGACAGGAGTTTTTAAAATTATATATCCTTTTCTGATACAGCCACTTTAAGTTCACGATTATTTTGAGAGAAATTTTCAACTTCAGACAGCAATATATATAGGATGAATGATAACCTGAAGAAAGGATGAAGAAGCAGGATCTTTTCCCCTAAGAAATATGTTTTGAAAGTGTTGATTTATCTCTGTTTAATATAAGGAGAATAGATCATATTTAGGTATCTACATTTTAGAAAAGCTCATTGCATATCTGTTGGGGGTTGGGTAATATCCTCCTGGTGAAGTCTCTGGACGCTCATGAATTGTTGCAACTGCCCCTCCATCAAGAAAAGTGAAGGCTCAGAATTAGGATGAATGAAAATAAGGAGGATCATAACACAGTTTATACATACCAGAAAGTGCATAACCATTTTAAATATTATAAGTATATTTTTCAGTATTTTTTTTAATCTGTAACAACTATATTTACAGTAAAAATAATTATTTGTTTAGACTGTATAAATTTCTATTACATTAAAAATAAGTTCTTTGTTTTGCAAATATTGTATATTTTCATGTTCATTATAAGATTTTGAGGATGGGGAAAAACAGTGGAAAAAAGTAATTCCAGTGTCTTTATAGTTGAAAACATGGAAGAAAAACGTTTCCCAACTTAAAGGCAGGCATATATAAAATCTTATGACATACTTGTTTTCAGAAAAGAATTAAGAGACTTTCAGTATAATTGAATAGGTCAAAGGAGTAAGAGTGCAAGTTTTTTATATCTGGGTCCTGTACCATTTAAGATTTTATGTATGTGAGCAAGTCCTCAAGTAAACTTGCTCTATCAAAGCAGATTCCATTTGAAAAGAATAATGAAAACAATTTGCCATTGTGGGTATAAAATAACTGTAATTTTGTTTTATAACTTGAAAACATATATTTCTGTAAATTCATAGAAATAAGCTGATATTTCCACCAGCTGAGACCAAATATCACTGTTACCTTACCATTCACCTATATAGACTTAATAATTTCATCTTTCTGAATTGCTGTCATATTTTCTTTAAAAGGATCAATTTTCTCATACTGGGAAGAATTAGTATAACTACATTTTTTTTCACAGATTGCATAAACTGGAATATTTGCGTTTTTGTTTAAGAGAATCAAATCTTGTTAAATTTCCTGTTATGTGCTATGATTAGAAGCTTTGAATACAAAAGGGATTCAAAGAAGGAAGTGAAGGAAGACAAAGAGAATATTTTCACACTTTTGAATATTAAGTAAGTGTTCAAAGTAAAAGCTTTATTTTGTCCTCAATAGATTACTATTTAGTGGCTTCCTTTCAACAGGGTAAATAAAGCACGCCAAGCGCTTTATTCACTAGAACATATTGTTGTTGCTGTTATGTCAAAGAGTTGCCTGGGCACTTTACCCAGATAGTCCAAACATTTGATTATCCTCATCTTCTGTCAAGGCAGCATGGTTCTCTCCTCTGCCTTCTCCATGTCATGCTGAATATTTCAATCAGCCATGAGAACAGTGGCCCACACACTGTAATGTGAGAAGGCAATGATTAAACTCAGAAACTCAGTCCCCCCTCTTCTTGCAGTGCCCTAGCTCTTGGTACTAGACCAATAATGTGCTTTCCATCCAACTTTGTCATAAACTCTCCTTTTTCTTTCAAGAACATCCATAAGTCTCAGTGTGTAGAGGGGGCAGGCAGAATTCCCGGTCCTTCCTGACTCTTTTCTTGCGATGTGATCATACTAGTGAATTGCTGATGCTGCACTTCTCTGTGATTATAGTCTTACACCAATTTTCAGGAATGCAGTATCTATCAGAGCTGCTGGTTCATTATGATGCCAGTATGAAACGCACTTGGACCAAAATATCTTTTAAAATGTAATTCACTAGAGCCAACACTATGAAGAAAGAGGGGATACTATGGATAATGTTACTTTACTTTGGATGCTGGGGACCCTAATTTCTGCATCAGCAAACAAGTCTCCAATAAACATGCAGCATGCCATGCAGATCACTTCAGGAAGATTATGCTACTTTGCTCGTCTGAGCTCTGACAAGATTTTCTTACAAGAGAAGCAATTCTATTCATAGTGTCTACTGTTGACACCTATATAAGATGAAAGTGACATACTTGGTTATAGCCTGAAAGTTACTTCAGTCAAAGATGCTTATATTTCTATATTTCTATATTTCTATTTTCTATTTTCTAGCACTCTGCTTTTTGAATGTATTTATTTCATCTATACAATTTATCTTTTTAAAACCTGATTATATATTAAATATATGTACAGTTATTTAGAGAATCTACTGAGTGTATCTATGCTGAAATTCATCTCTTTTTTTCCTAAAAGGCTGTTCTTCATTTTGTTCCACCTTAATGTTATTGTTATATTTCTAACTCTTGAGATAAATGAACTCAAATGAAGTAAAGGTAGGAAATTCTTCCTTTGAAATATACTTCCTTTGAAATTATAACTACAAATTTATGTTATGCCCCAATTGAGCTATACTATTCATTAGTTTATTCTTCCTAGAGAAATCTGAATTTACATACTTCTTCTGTTTTGGAAAAAAAAACAAATCCTTCCCAAGATTCTTCTAAGGTAGGACTTCCAATGTGAAATTATTGAAATTGAAAAGCTGCACAGTAATTTAATTTCAATTAACTCTTAGAAGTATTGTACTATTTGTTTATTATTATTTATATTAGCCTACATTGTGACAATCAAATGATTATTTGAAAGTGCATTTTGATCACTGGAAACCCTATAAACTTTAACATCGTGAAGGTCAATGTATTTACAGTGATTACGTATAATCTAACAAGATGGCTCCTATTGCGGAAAGAAAGAAGGCAATATAATAACTTGTAAAAATAAAAATTTTCTTTTTTGTGAAGAAAATTTCACTTGAAGAGTCAAGAGGTGATGTCAACTTAGCAGAGATTTATTAGCACTTTAAGAGCCTATGACCTAAGGAACTTTAAGCAGGAGAGACAGAAGTTTTACGAGTTTACTTGAGGACATATCTCTAATTAAGTGCCATAAAAAATATGCTGTAGAAACTCAATTGTTCTTTAGTGATCAGCTCTTCTAACATTAAATGACACCCTAAAAATTTAATGGTTTTCCATTAGTTGAAATAATGCTGTTTAACAGCTTAATGGCTAGAGCAGAATGCCGTAAATTAGATAATCTATGTCCTCATCGTTATTCTGACACTTGCTTCAGTGAGGTTGAAAAAAGTCAACATCTCCCTGCAACTCCTATCTTTTTCCAAAACTGTAAATCAAATATTATATCATTTTCTAGGTTTACTGCGAAACCGACCTTCTTTAACTCTACAAGCATGATATCACTCAGTGCTCTTTCACATTTTTCTTTACTAGAGTAAAACTCTCATTTTCTTAGTGGTTTTGGTTGCAGTTCTTCCATTTCAACTGAGATAACCTTGGGTTATTTAGCTTCTGGTAATATAAGACAATTAAAGGACTTTCACGAAAAGTAATAAATGTCATTTGCAAAAATCTCTAAAAGTTATTAATGACTAAGAACTATCTCTACTTGTCCAACTGCCTTCTATTTACGGCCAATGATACATGTACACTCATTGCATGTTCTCCTTTCCCAAGCTCTTTTTCACTGTCTGTTC
The DNA here is from genome assembly GCF_030490865.1 of Poecile atricapillus. Lineage (NCBI taxonomy): Eukaryota > Metazoa > Chordata > Aves > Passeriformes > Paridae > Poecile > Poecile atricapillus. Next base: position 46,885,640 of record NC_081249.1, on the reverse strand, counting down.
TTTACATTTATCTAAATTATCTCTCAGGCTCTCAGAAATATTCCTGGACTCTGTTATTCTGAGATTTTCTTTACAACTGTTATTAGGAAAGTAATATTTAAATTATCATGGAAATGGAAATATAAATGCTCAGTAAGAACACTGTTATGGGATTTGTTTGTTTGCATTCCCCAGGAGTTCTGCCATAGGTTTTATTCTAGGAGTTAAAAAGATTATCACATGATGAACTGCTCAAAAAAGCTCATTCTTCATGCAATTTGGACCTGATTTTTTTTTATGGCATGATTGTGGCGAGCATTACTAAATCAAATGCTGAGAAGACACTGTAAATGAGTTACTAACTGGGGGAATAACACCCTGTGGGAAAGGTAGCTCAGTTATTTTTATAGACATAGTCTTGTCTGTTCTTTTTCCATATACATTTATACAATACTTTCTTCAATAGGAATCTCAGTTTCAATAACCTTTTGTGTTAATGCTAGTAGTGAAACTATTAGTGACTTTTGAAGTATACCAAGCTTGAAAGAAATGAGAAATCCTACTTATTCTGTGATAAATCTGGCTGGGATGGAGCTAATTTTCTTCATAGTAGTATGGTTTAGTGACTAATTGATAATGCACAGCGTTTTGGCTGTTGCGAAACAGCAGTTGCACAGCATCAACATCCTTTCTTGCTTACTCTGCTCCCACTCTTGCCCCTCAGTGATTTGCTGAAAGAACACAAGAAACTGGTAATAGACACAGATAGAATAGCTGACCAGCACTGACCTAAGCATTATTCCATAATATATGATGTGCTCAGTAATACAAGCTCATGAAAAGGAAGAAGGAGGGCAATAACCAAGATTATGATGTTTGCTTTCCTAAGAAATTATTATTCATGTTTTCCTGGAAGTGGCTGAACATCTACATGCTTATAGGAAGTAGTGAATGAATTCCTTATTTAGCTTTGCTTGAATGCACAGCTTTATTTCCCACCTATTAAACATCTAAATCCCTGAAGCTTCCTTCTAATTTCTCCATGACCCATGGGAGAGGAAAGTGAACAAGCAGCTCTGTGGGTGCTTGAAGGTTGGTCAGGGTCAACCTGCTACAAATTCATACACTTGCTTTTACTGTTAAATGCTAAGATAATAAAGTTATACTCACTTTAATATAAAAGTGAAAGACTTAATCAGAAAAGTATAAAATTAGGAGAAGAATTATTTTTCAGATAAAAGTTTTAAGAAGACTAAATTAAATTATATCACTGGAGTGAATAATTATGCTTTCCTTTTTTTCATTAAATTTGAGACTATATCTGAACAACTGTATCCAACAAATCAGAAATTAGTCATAATTTGACTTGGATTTTGTTTCACTAGAAAAAATACAGTCCAGGTAAAGTGGGGCTTTACTTGAAATGTTTATATACCTTTATGAAGAACATTATTGAATATCTTTGACTTTTTAGAAAGTTGTATAAATTGTTATATTTAGTATAAGGAATAAATGAAAGACATAGTAAACTAAAATATAAATATTCATAACATTCAAACTGTCATACTATCTCCAGATAAAATTATATGTTATATTGGAAAACAACAAGGCTGGCTGACTTGATCTTTTCAATTCTTTGAATTCAAACTGTTTGTAAAGGTTTCAATGTGACAGGTTACTGTCTTTGTACTCATGCATCTTGGGTGAGACATAGTAGACAACAGAATGCTCAGGGTTTTTTCACTCCTGAAGCCAGATTTCACTTAGCTGTGCTCATAAATTTAGGTTTATTTGAATGAAATTCTGGAAGAATATCAATTCTCTCACCACTCCTTCTTTTTATTTCTACCTCTTTTAAAGCCCCCTCTAAGCAGACAATCTATACAGATTTTGCAGTGATATGGGTAGTGTACAGGTTACCAAGAGAATAAAATACCTGCCCAGTTAAAAGATTATTTTTATAGAGAAATTTATTTTATGCTGTACTTTATGGCCATAATTATTTGTAATAGTGTTTTTTTAAAGTGATATTATTAAGTAAATTGAGCTAATCAGATACATTATCAAAAATAATACTGTAGTGGTTTAGTCCCAGCTGGCAACTAAGCTCAAGACTGCTGCTTGCTCACTCACCACACAGCGGGATGGGGGAGAGAAAGAGAAGAGTCAGAGGGGGAAAACTCCTGGGTTGAGAAAAAAAACCAAGGCAAAAGCTGTGCATTCAAGGAAAGCAATACAAGGAATCCATTCCTCCCAACCCATCACAAAAGCAGTGGAACAAAAATGGACTTCTAATAACTTCTCAGGGTTTTTTTCCTTCTTTTATTGACTATTCAAGATTTTAAATTCATCACTACTCCAGGAGGTGGTCTCTGGCTCACTTTTTATACCGTTTTTAGAAAGAAATTTCCAATGTAAAAAGACCAGATACTTAAACATCACAGAAGAAAATTTACTATGTCCTCCAGTGATTTATTTTAATTAACATCAGAATTAAACAAAATGTGTAACACACTCCAAATATGTTTAAGATTCAAACTCTTCCATAACCTTTGTGTTGTGAGCGATAGGTGCCTAGCTTTGTTTCTGTAAGCTTAGACTTTTACAGTAAACACTGATCATTAGTTAGAGGCTCTAAAAACACTATAAAAATTTCCTGGTCTGGAAGGACTGGAAGAAACTGAATAATGGGTAAATGTTTAAGATAATCTTCATATTTTATTTTATAATATTTTTAAGTTTCTTGCAAGTTTCCTTCATTATGCTGATAGATGATATAATTTTCATGAAGATATTAACTGTTCAGTCCTATATTGGTTATTTGTCACAAGAAAATAAAAATATAAAAGTACTATATTCAGAGAGATTTGAGGATTTTATTTTGGTTTGGTTTTATTTCCTTTTTAATTCTCCATAGGTTTTCTGAACATCTGTTAAGAGATGTTTTATTGCAGTTTTTTTTATGTTTTATTTAAGTTTCATTCTTTTCTGCTCTGCTTACCATGTATACTTTATGCCATCTTCTGCTTCAGTTCAATCTCCCAAAATTATTTTAAACCTTCTTTTGTTTTTAAATTTTCTGGATGTATCCTTCTGTCCTAGCTTAGTTGTACTAGAGTTAAATTTCTCCTTACTAGCTAATATAGTGGATTTAGGGTGAGACTAATGCCAATAACACACTGATATTTGAATTCTTGCTAAGCAGTGCTTACCCTAAACCAAGGACTTCTCAGGTTCCCTTGCTCTGCCAGTGAGCAGGTTCACAAGAAGCTGTGAGGAAGCACAGCCAGGATGGCTGACCCAGACTGACCAAAGAACTTCATATACAGTATATAAACTGAGGGGATGTGGCCAAGATGGAGTGATTGCTGCTCAGAGTTGGGTTGGGTGTCAATGAGCAGGAGGTGAGCAATTGTAGTGTGCTTCACCTTTCTTTTTTCCCTTGGATATTATTTCTCTCTCATTTTGTTGTAAATAATTCTTATTAGCATTACATTTTACTTTATTTCAGTTATTAAACTGTTCTTATCTTAACCCATAGGTTTTACCTCTTTCCGTTTCTCTTTCCGATTCTACTGGGGAAGCGAGTGAGCACATGGCTGTGTTGTTCACAGTTACTGTCTGGGGTTAAACCACAATATTTTTCTACTGGATTCACTGGTCTCTTGCATGCATGAATATAAATTAAGTATATAAGAATTCTGAAAGTGCATGTGTGGGATTATACTTTTATATCTATGCATATGTCTAGCTGGAGCACATTTGCTTCCTTACTCAAAGTGGGTTACATTTTGGGAACAACCATCTCAAAGTGCCAAATATGGAACTTGCAGCTTCAATCACATCACAGGTTATAAAACCATAAATTCAGTTGCTATTGTATTTCTATATTCTGTTATGGTTTTCTATCATATTTCTATATTACTGAAGTTCTGACATGTACTGAATACACATGCATCCACTGATCATGCAGTTCAAGGACCAGAACTAGGAAAAAAACACTTCATAGGAGACATGAAGGGGACATAAAAAACCCCAAGAATAGGACAAAATATAGTTTTTCCTTATTTACATTTAGTTTGCTTTTGAATTAGTTCTCTAAACTGGTTTATTGTTTGACAGCTTGAAAGGCAGTTAGTACTCTCGGCACACATGACTGAGGATAGCAGGACAGGCAAAAAGGATAATCTCAAATTAGACTGGTTTAAGCTGGCATGGCACCAAACTCCAAGAAAGTATGTGGGGATTTTGGCTTAGCCTAATGGAAGTTATTAGCAGATATGATTATTCTTTGTAAATACAAGGAGAAAATATTAAGATAAAAGCAATAGCTTCAAATACTAATAGGCATAAATGAGTATAAATTGGTCATGTGTAAATTTATGTTTGACCTTAACTGGGGTCTTTAAAATGCAGTTGCTCTCAATTGCAGAGGATTAAACCTAGATGACTGACAAAGTTGTTTTAAAAGCCATGTTCCTTGAAAAATAGGAAAGGCACAAAGAAAGCCATAAGAAAGTGAGGATTTTAGGAGAGGCATTGTATGAAAGTGGAGAGTGAATCTGTGTATCATTAAAAATAATGTATACATAGAGCATCAATCTGAAAAAGGGAGTTAACATACCTAAAGACATATTGGAAAATTTGAAGCTAAAAGTAATACACTTATGAAACTAAAGTAGACAGTTGCTTTAATGTGACAACATTGTTTTTCATTCCTTGAGATATCTGTTAAAGAATTTTGAGCTGTGCATGTCACATAGGTGAATCTTGGGACACAAAATGTAGCTGTTTGGGGTGGCTAGAATACATAGAATCATAGCATAATTTGTGTTGGAAGGAAATATCTAAGGTCATCTAGCCCAAACCCCCTGCATTAAGCAGGTACATCTTTAACTAGATCATCTTCCTCAGTGACTCATCCAACCTGACACTAAACCCTTTCAATAAAAGGACATTCACAACTTCCCTGATCAACCTGTCCCAGTGTTTCAACATACCTGTCCCTGTATCTTTCACTGCCTGTGCATTTCTTTCTTGTGCTTTAGTTTGACCCACAGTCTTTTACTCATCTATGCTGATCTTTTGCCTCTGTTTATTGATTTCTTACACCTGGGGATTGAGAGATCTTGCACTCTATGAAAAATATATTCAAAGATCTGTCAGCTCTTTTGTGCTCCCTTGTCCCTGAGGGCAGTTTCCCAGGGGGACCTATTGGCTAACTCCTATATGACCTCTGGAAGTCTAGGAAATCTAGGAAATCCATTCTTAACCTCTCATCACTTACAAGACTCTTTTTCTCTTAATTATTTTTTTTTTTCTTATTCTATTAACACTGATAGTTACAATGATTGAAAAGGGTTATAATGTGCATGATTCACTTTGATATCAGAATAAGCCTACACTAAGTATTTGCATTTTGCACACTCTTCTCCTTAAGTATCAAATTGATCCCCAAACTAAATAATTTAAAAACATTACCAAGGCTGAAATCTCAAGTGCTTAGAAGAAGGAATACTACAGTGAATACTGCCTGTGGATATTTAATTTGATACCCCGTGTGTAAAGGTGGTGAAGTGTGAATATTATAGAAACAGTTTATCTGTGCAATAAATTGTTAGGCACCTACATTAAATCAGAACTCAGACAGATGCATGCAATTAAAGACTGGCTTGCTCCCAAGCAGAGAGAGCAGATACAACCCTTTATAGGAATGATTTCTCTTTCACTTTGACTCCATGTCTTCACCCATGACCAAACTATGCAGGAATGAAAGGCTAGAAAATAAAGTTTGCACTAATCATGTAAGGACTATTTATAGACTAAAGAAACACTACTTGAAAATTACCAGCCCAATAAAGAAAACCAGAAAGCAGGTGGAGATTTTGACAATGTTCTTGAGTTCTCCAGGCATGCTTTTAAATTCTAGAGAGGGAATAAGTAAAAAAGACAGTCTCACGCATCCTTACTTACTCTTAGAAAAAAAAAATGGATTTGTATTGATATAGTTGAAAAATCAACGGATATGATATTAAAACAGGAGAAATTTTGCTTTTGAATAAAGCGAAGTGTTTGAAGCAGAGAAAATGATGCAAGAATGTAAAAAAACCCCAAACCTGCAAGGGTGAACATTTACTATATTTACAATAAACTATAATTTTTAATGCTGACTTTTTCACTTCCAGACCAAAGTCAAGAGCGTTTGAATTTTGGATTTAGCTGATCTCTCACAGCAGATGTTTGACTATAATTATAAAAAAACAAAACAAAACAAAACAAAAAAAAAAAAAAAACCAAAGAAATTTTACAAAAAAACCTAATAAAGCTTCAGTTTGTGCATTTCAAAGCTATTTGAATTATGTCAGAAATAAAACTCTGTGAAAGGTTTTTCCTTCTTATTTTATTTTTATTTTTTAAATTACTTACAAAATGATGATAAGGGAAAAAAATTATGGGTAGAGCAATTTAGCTCAAAGTTGGTCTTATCTAAAGGAAGTTCTTTATTCAGAAAATAAAATTAAAAAATAATGACAGTATCTTTTCAGAGCTAGATAATTTTACTAATTTATATTGTTAGAGGGCTGAGGTTTTTTACCCACTGTGACTGCCATGGTTTTTACTATTAGTATCTTTCCTTCTCGCACTCCATTTTTTTGTTTTATTTGTTGGCAGGGTTTTTGTGTAAAATATTTTATTAAATGAATTCTTCCTTGCTATGAAGTTTTTGACAATTTTATTAAGGAAGATGAAACATTAATAAAAACTAAGATCTTCAGGAGGTTTTGAACACATTAACATTTAATTTAGTAATTGAAACTTGAAACTATCTCATTATTTACTTGTCATAATCTAAAAAAAATTTTACAGGATAGGTAGTGGAGGGAGCTCTGTTGCCACAAAGAACTATATGGGGTGGTTGGGAAAAGACCAATTACAATAAATAGCCTGATTGTTTAATTTGTCTCTTCATCTTTTTCTGTTCCCCTCTGAATGTTCTGGATAGTACAGCTCTAATCACTGGGGATGTTATAGCTGAATATATTTTGATTTTAAGAGTGTCAGAAAAAGGGTAAATTTTAAAATTTTTGTTTTGATTAACTTTGCAAAAACAGGGCAAAATCTTGTGCACTTTAGAAAAGATGTGTAGGAATATTGTGGCTATTAATTTCAAAAGCTGCAATACACAGTGTTTAATTATTCTTAAGATACATACTAAGCCCAAAATAAATCAAACTGCACCCAAAAGCATTAGTATCATAAGATATCAAAATACCCGCTTCATAATAAAGTCAGTGTGTCTTTCTTGAAAACAGATTAGCTAAATGTCAGATTCTCAATTTAAGCTCTTGCATAAAGTTGTCTGCAGAACTGATAGAACTGTATGTCTTAATTTGACTTTTAAACCTGCTGTTAGGCTAATTACTGATTGCCAATATCATCAAGTCAGGTGATATTAAGCACCAGCCTTTTCCAAAATTGGTCTGATTTAGCCTTTTCATTAAGTTTAGCCCTTTGTTTTTTACATTGTTAATACCCTTAGTCTTATCAACCATCAAATGGACTGACAATGCGATTTTCAGTTAAATAAAGTGGGAAAAAATAGTTGCTGACTATAGACTAGGTAATCTGATCTAGCAGCTGCTAATTAATTACAGGAAAGTCTTCATATTTATTTTCTACTTTTTTATATATTATACATATATATACTTCTACATACTTATTTTTCAATTTTCTACTGAGTCACTAGGACAGGACAGGTTCACAGATATTATAGACGGTTTCTCTAGTCACATAACACAAATCGCAAGCATTTCCATTTGAACATCTAAAATTCATACTGAAACACTTGTATACCCAAAGTTTGTAGTACCCTTAGTGAAAATTAATTTCAAAAAATCTCATATTGGGCTGGTAATTTTCAAGTAGTGTTTTTGTTTTTTTTTTTAAATAAGACCACTTAATACAGTATTTTGGGCAGGAAAAAGTGCATATATATTTACAGAGCAATTTAAAATTTAAGAATAAATTATGAGGGCTGTAAAAGACAGTTTTATGTACACATACATATGCACATGAATTAGTTTGTGGAATTACTGAGGGAAAATTTGCATTTAGCCACTCAGCAGTTTTCCCACTCATGTCACTACCAATATCTATGCCAGAAGCAGATTTACATGTATGCAATGAGGGCTGTCATTGATACCTTGTTAGGTTTAACCATTGATGTGGTTTAGCCCAGGCAGGCATCTAAGGCCCACACAGCTGCTTTATTTGCTTCCCCTCTGTGGGGTGGGGGAGACATCTGGAAAGATAAAAGTAAGAAATCTTATGGGTTGAATTAAGGGGAGATCAAAAGGTAAAACAAAACCTGTACACGCAAGAAAAGCAAAACAAATTCATTCATCACTTCCCATGGGCAGGCAGGTGGTGAGCCCTCCTCAGGAAAGCAGGGCCTTATCACACAGAACAGTGACTTGAGAGCACAAACACCATAAGTCTGAATGTCTCCCCTTCTTCTTTCTCCATATTACATGCTGACCGTGACACCACAGGTTGTGGAATATCCCTCAATCAGTTGAGTTCAGCTGTCTTGGCAGCGTCTTCTCCCTGTTCCTCTGCACTACAAGCCTCCTCACTTGTGGGGAGAAGCAGACAATCAGAAAAGGACACGGCTCTGTACAAGCACTGCTGAGAAATGGGCTACACACCCTTCTGTTATCAAAACTGTTTTGCTCATAAACCAAAAATCATATGAGCTGCTGTGAATAAAATTAACTCTCGTCCGTCCAAAACCAGTACAATATACAATTTAATAGAGTAGATTGCTAAGTCTGCAACTGAAATATTAATGCATCTGTGAGAAAAAGAACCCAAGAGTAGTTTTGAATAACCACACTCTCCATGACATCTTTATTCTCTTGGGATGAGTCAAAGATCATGCCCACCAGCAAATACTTGAAAAATAGGACAAATAGCTTTATTTTTGCCAATTTTGCTGTATCTTAATATTAGAAGAGTTCTATCAGCTTATAATATGGAGGTTTTTTATTTGCCATCAGAACAGATTTAAATCCATTCCATACAGAACGCGAGTTAAAAAAAGACATTTATAAAATGTTTGTCCATTATTTATAAACACGAAGACTTAGGCTTCAAGGTAATACAAGGTGTAAAAAAAAAAAGGGAAGGAGAAATAAGGAACAAAGAAGAAAAAAAAGAAGAGTTATTTTTCCCTGGCCTCATGTAAGTCACTATAAAATTTACAGAGGAATTAGTGCTATCTGTGCCCTAATTTTAAACTTTCTGTAAAAAATGTAATGCACCAATCAAAGGGTATTATGGTGAATTTTGTTACAGACATTCTAATATAAGCCTGCTATAATACCCACCTTGCTGTAATGCATAATTATACAGGAGTAAATTTAGGTTCTGTTAAGATCAAAACATTTTGCATCTTGGGACTGTCTTTAAAATAAACTGAGATTTTTTTATTTTTTTTTAAATAAACAGATATCAAAATGTATTTATGCATTTAACTGAAATGATTTTGACTTTTCAGCATTTTTCCAGTCAATAAGGAAAACAAAAAAAAAAAAATTATTTTCATCTACTACATTATTCCTTACTGATGAACTTCAGCCAGATTTAGAAAAACTCTGGTAGCTAAAACTGAAATTGGTTAGTTCTGAGCTAGACAATTACAATATAGCAATTTAAACATCACATCCCAGTAACTGCCTAGACATGCTTTATTTAAACTGAAAGTCATTTGAATACTCTCGAGGACCTGAACTGCTATGAAAGCACAAAGGACACATACAAACACTACATCTTCACAAAATGGAATAACAGTTGTTTTCTTATTTAAAAATTTTAAAATGTTACTGTTTATACTGCACTGCTACTAAAACCACTTACCCCAAGAAATAAAAATCCTATTTAATACACCCACTCAAAATTAAGCAATGGAAAACCATATTTTCCCTGCAGAATATGCAGCCAATCAGCTAGAGTTTGGGCTGCATGAATGGACAGACATAATGACAAAAGTTATTTAAAGGGATTTCTATTCAGACTCAGCTACCCCCAAGCTAGGGTTTTAAGGGAGACATTTAAGTGCCTAAATTTAGCTATCTACTTATATATGAGCCATCAAGTATCTGAGATAGCTCCACTGTCCTTGCAGACCAGACATAAGAACTTTAGAAGACCCACACTCTGCCTGGTGTCTAAAATGACATTAGGAACATGCCTAAACATTCAAATCATGCTCCAACAGTTAAATCTTATGAATTTGTGGTGGTTTTTTTGCCATGACTTAGTCATCAAGTAGAAGAGAATTTTGATCTTTTTAAACATGAAAATTTTCTGTGTTTGAGGTCTTTATAAATTCTTACATGAACTGCAATAACCCTTTATCAAAAGCTTTTCATTTCCATTTCAGATAGTTTACAGCATGTTGTAAAGAATGTGTAATTAATAAATTATTTATGCTTTCATGCATAAATAATAAATACTACATTATTTTGAACCTAAATCAGCATTGTTGCATTATTAAAAGGTCATGAAAAAGGCATATTATGAAACACATATGAATGTCATTTAACTTATTTGTTCATAAAACATCTTATACAATGGGTTACAGCCCAACGGAGTTGTAAAAACAGAGGAAACATCTCAGAGTGTCAAATGTATCCCAGCAAGGTCTCTGGCTCAATTTTACATGAAGAGATTATCAAATCTGGGTCTGATACATTTACAGAAAAAACAAACGTAGATAAGTTTGTATTGCTAAACAGGTGAAACCAGGGGTTTGGACAGCCAATTTGCACATCTGTTTTAGACAGAGTTAGTTGGAGGAGTTCAAACCAGGGCCAGTTCAAACCAGAATGACCTTAGAATGAAGATGCATGCACAATAAGGAATCCTGGCTTCACATCCCACTTCCTAAGCTGTTTCTAGCCTTATAGATAAATCATGTGATGACTGACTGTCTTAAAAACTTATTACCAGCTGTTTATTAATGTGTTTTACGATTAAGTAATTATATTAATATTCCTTATTCTGAGCCATAACCCAGTCAATAAGTTGCTGGGAGAAGTCTCATTATCACTAGCCCTTGTTCTCAAGAGAGACTTCAATTTACAAGATGGAAATAGAATACAGAGGAGAATACAGACAAAAGAAAACAGGGTGGTACCTGGAGTATGTGGAAGATAACTTCCTAACACAGCTGGTGATTGAGCCAACTACAGTAGGTGCTGTACTGGACCTGTTATTCTGTGTGAACACAGAAGGTCTTGTGAGTGATATGATGGCTGGGGCTTTTCTTTGGCACAACAATCATAAAGTAACAGTTTTCAATTCTTGAAGGGGTGCCAGCAGGACTTCTTCCTCTGACTTCTGTCAGGCAGGCATTGGTGGGAGTAGAGGACTGGTTGAAAGGGTTCCTTGGGAGACAGCTCTACAGGGCAAAGGGAGTTTGAAATCCTAAATATTTGTAAAGGAAATTCTAAAGGTGCAGGCAGAGGCTGGCCTCACATAGTCTCAAGTGGTATTGCACAGGCTTCAGCATTGCTTTCTCACAGTATTGCACAGGGTTCAGCATCTGGGCCAGCTCTGTTCAATAATTTTATCAATTGTCTGGATGAGGGGAAAGAGTGCACCCTCAGTAATTTTGCAAATGAAATAACTGGGCAGGAACATGGGTCTGCTGGAGAGCAGGAAGGCTCTGCAGAGGGATCTGGACAAAGGGATGGGCCAAGGCCAACTGTATGAGGTTTGAAAAGGTGAAGTGCCAGGTTCTGCCTTTGTGTCAACAGGCCCCTGCATCACTATAGGTTGGGGGAAGAGTGGCTGGAAAGCTGCTGAGAAGAAAAATACCTGAGAGTGCTGGTCAACAGTGGCTGAACATGAAACAGCAGAGTCTCCATGAGCCAGAAGAGGCTCCAGGCGGCCAAAAGGGCCAATGGTAACCTGGCCTATATCAGAAAGAGTTTGGCCAGCAGGATTAACATAGAGAATGCCACTCTGAACTTGGCATTGGTGAGATCACACCTTGAATCCTGTGTCCAATTGTGGACCTCGCACTGCAAGACAGATATTGAGGTGACAGAGTGTGTCCAGAGAAGAGTAATGGAGCTGGTGAAGGGCTTGGAGTACAAGTCTTATAAAGAGCAACTGAAGGAGCTGGGCCCTCATCTGCAGATAAAGAGGCTCAAGACAGAACATTTTTCTCTTTAGAACTACCTGAAAGGAGATTGTAGAGAGAAAAGGGTTGGTCTCTCCTCCCAGGTAGCAAGTAATAGGACAAGAGGAAACAGTCTCAAGTTGTGCCAGAGAGATTTAGGAAATTAAGAAAAATTTCTGCATGGAAAGGATTGCCAAGCATTGAAACAGGCTGCCCAGGGGAGTAGTTGGGTACATTCAACTCCCTGGAAGTATTTAAAAGATGTGTAGATACTGCACTTAGAGAGATGTTTTAGTGTTGGATATATCAGTGTCAGATTAAGGGTGGAATTATATGATCATAAAGGTCTTTTCCAGCCTAAGTGTTTCTGTGATTCTATAGCATGACAAAGTATGATTATTAGCAGTTCAATCACACTATTATTACAACACAGTAAAAAGATTTATGTTTCACGGATAATATCACAGAAATATGGGGTTATGAGGCTTTTTTTAAAGAATCTACCCATTTTTAAACCAATTACTTCTCTTTTTTTTTCTGTGCAGTTTCTTATTTATTCCCATTAAACATATTCTGCTTTCTTATACTGAATGTATATATATCTTCTGTAGCTCAAGTTTGACTGTCTGACTGACAGTTTTGTTTAAAGGGTAGAGTGTTTGTGTCTAAGGGATTTCAAGTATTTAAAGTTGTTATAAAAACCATCACAAATGGTGACTAGCTTTTTAGTCTCTAAATCTGATAGGAATATTTATTATCTTGAAACTATGATTTTTAGATTACAAAGTAACCAAGATAATATAATGCACCAGAAAAAAAATAAATTATTGATTCAGAAGACAATTCTGAAGTACCAGACTTAGTCATTAGTTAAGTTCAACAACTATTTCCTGTGCATTTTACATTATTTCATTTTCAAAATTTTTAAAGGCTGTACTGTCAATATATGTTAACTTACCTGCTTAACAAATGATTGTATGAATTGGAGTGATTTTTTGATCCTAGAAGATTCCTTAATTTAACTTTGTATGAACTTTATATCTGACCTGCAGAACACAGCAAGTCAGGTTCTATTTAATTGAGAGGGTAACATCCTGAGAACAGATTGCTTGTAAAGTTGCATTGACATTTATGTAAACCAACAACTTAATAACTATGAAAATTATTCTATGAGATTACAAACGTCACTTAGGAAATGGTTTGTACCTTCATTTCTCATTAATCTAATTTTATCTGTTAAGTTAGATGGTTTCATGAAACACAAGAATATGCATCTTGCTTTCTAAGAGAAGAGAGTGAGCAGTTTCATGATTCATTAATATCAGCTAATAACATAAAAAAGGCTTCCGGATACCAACCATTTTTCTACCTTTCAGCAGAAGTTAAAATTTATACCAGTGGAAGAATTTTTGATTCAAAAAAATGCAACTGTCCTGGTTTTGGCCAGGACAGGGTTAATTTTTTGCAGTAGCTGAGAGGGCAGTGGCTGAGGGGGTGTGCCCAGGCCTCAGATGTTATTCAATACATCACATCGTTGGTACTGGGGGAAGATACTACCTTCTAAAGAGAAGGGTCTTCCTTGTTGTGTAGAAACTTGGTGGATTGATTGGTCCCTTATTGCCTATTATTTGGTTTATTTCTGTGTGAAGTGTTTATTTGTCTTCTACGTTTTGTTATTAATGCTTTTGTTATTATTGATTGTTTTCTTACCTCACTTTTGTTTCCAGAAAATTGTTCTTATCTCAACCCATGACCTTTGCCTTTTGTGCTTCCAACTAGAGTAGGAGAGAAAGTGAGTAGTGATGCAGTTTTTGCAGGAGTATTAAATTAGAGAACACCACTCTTAAACCATGACGCCAGGAAAGGGAGTTATATCACTCAGACAATTCCTTGTAAAGTGTTTCTTAATTAAAATATTAGAGTGAAAAATCTCTCTTATTTTAATGTTTTATATATCATCTTTTGCATTATACTGAAATAAAAGCTCTTTAACACTGTGCAACTTACCTCTAGGTTACTAAATTAGTCAGCTAATTTAGTTACTCCTGTGCCTACAAAATATGGGCATTGTATAGGCAGTGCATAGTGTTAGGGACTTCTGATGGCCTCCTGAGAACAATTTGAAATGTAAGGATTTTTCTAGTCATTGAATAGGAAAACTAGACATTTCAGCAGAAAGTTTAAATGCTTGTACACATTTAGTGAGAAACCAAATAAAAATGGCCTGGGGGAATATCTGACTGCGAGTTTGTTCTATGAGTCACATCTGATTATACAGTCAGCTAGGGTTTTAGATTTCAGAACATTTGCAAAAAAGGTCTAATACATTTTTTCCCTTGCTTGTCAAAACAGTTCCCAGATGTATAAAATTTGGACTAAAACTTTCCTTCTACCAGAGGGTGTATGAATTCATTATTCTTTATTTTACAACAGTTCTTCAAATATTAGACTATGCAATACTCTAGGACAACAATCTTCAGCCTTAAATTTAAGCTAAGCTGCAAAGGAGAGAGTGTAACTTCAAAGTTTTAGGACTCAAATAAGCAATGTAGAAGGTTGTCTTGTCTAAAGAGGAATATTCATCTGGAACTTCGGTGCAAAATTAAAGTGTATGCACTTTGGAAACAAAAGCAGCATAGAAGGACTACAGAGATGCTATTTGCAACTGTAGGGAGAAAATTTGTTCAGACCAGCTGTGACTCTTTAAAATATCTTCCTTATTTTACAGGAGAAGGATATTTCAGTTTTTATTATCAGCCAAGTGGTTTAGTACTATATTTTATGGTTATATTTATATAAAGAAATATTTACTGTGCTTAAGATGAATTGCTGTTGTTCAACATGCAATCTAGGTTAAATAGTTTAGACAGCTAACATATTTTTGCACAAAAAACTGAGTACCCAAGAACTATTTATAAGAATAATCATTCACAGAGGACACAGTAATTCCTGAGACGTTTTAGCAGTTAGCATTGATGACCTCATGGTTGTAACAAGCTGTAACCTTTCTAAATTTTTTAGAATCCATGTGCTCTATCTAGTCTATTTCATTTTACCATTGCAATCCTTAAATAAAATATTTCCCTTTCACATAAGATTTTTATATTTCTGGGATGCAGTTTTGATTTATTTGCTTGTGTTTTGTTTACTATCCTCTTACCCTCTAAGACTGGAAATTTTTTGTCTCATCTGCAGCACATTTTAAAGTATGTTTCACAAATGAAAATTTATATTATCTTCCTCAACTGCTAAAGGTATGAGAACTTAGAGATGCACTTGTCTATCTCAAAACACTGTCAAGGCCACAGAAGGAACTTGCTGTAAGCTTAATCACTGAAGTGGTAACTTGAGATAAGCATAAAAAGGAGAAATTTGTGACAGAAAGGTGCTAATTCGAGGCCCTCTGAGACTGATCTGGATATCCTCCTAGTTAATGCACCCAAACAAGTATTCCCACTGAGGAAATCTGTGGGAAAGGAAACAACTGCTTATACACATGCCATCGCAAGTTATGGCAATGGCACCTATGCTCTGTGGATACCCAAAACTTGGGCTATACAGAGGCAATATCTCCAGGAGAATGACTCCGGGACCCCCACCACTGAGGAGAGCAGGTTGAAGAAGGATTTTAGGACAGGATCCACGCAGTGGTGGTGACTATCTTCTGCTTAATATTTCTCTCTCTCCCCACCTCACCCCCCCGCCTCTTTCCTATTTTTCTCTCTTGTCGCATTTACTGTTAAATAAATTCTGCATTATTGACTTGAGCATATGATCTCACCTTATTTTGGACCGGGGAATTTCTTAATAATCATAAGGAATGGCTGAAAAGAATTAAGCTTTTATTTTTCTAGTACATATAAAAAAATAAGAGAAATGATAGAGACCTTTTCTTCAGGAAAAAGTACAAAAAATGAAAGAGCATATCTATAACTTTGAGAAGAATACTACAGTCAGACTTCTAGTGGAGAAGACTTCTACACACTTCTGCACATCTTCACAGGTTCATCCTACTTTCTTTGCACTTTTCATCAAATAGTAATCATGGAGATAGTCAGGAAAAGAGTCATCTCAATGATTATCAAATGAAAATGCAGATGTCTATCAGCTGTGTCTGCTAAACGCAATTTATATACATTACTTTTTACATATTTATAAATAAATAAAGGTCTGACACACACGTATTTGATAGAATAGGTAAAGTTTGTTTTGATTCTTTGCAGTGAAATATTTTAAAATAAGATAATATAGTCAAGAACTAGAAAATAACACCTTATATTTAATAATATTTTAAAAGGAGCACCAGAAAATCCCCACAACCCCATAATAACTTATGCATTATATAAGCTTAGTTACACAATGTGTCAAGTAGAATTATTTCACTCTGAAATTTGCAGATGGTTGCTTTGACTTGAGATTTTCAAAAAGTGATTTAAAAGAATTTGTTCTGTAAGCAATGACATGAAGTCAAGCTGTATTTTGATGTAATGATTATAAAACATGAACATGTTGATCAGTAGAGTATCTGACCTGATTTTAAATTCTAATTCTCAATTGCTGTTGCTAATTACTTACATACTAAAAGTTAAGCATTAATTTTCTATTTTTTAGCATTAAAAGAAGGATATTTGAAAATACTGTTGTATGCATGGAATTATTGGTATTATCATTATATAATCAGTTAAAAGAATTTTAAAAAAAATAGAACTCCTTTCATTGAGAATATTATGTCATTTATCACTATTATCTGGGAGTTGTCCTCAGCTGCTTTCTTATTTACCTGCAGAAACCTCTAACAAAAATTTAATGGTTCTTATAACTAAGTGAATTCAACCAAGAAATTATACGCATTAAAAGTAAGATTCAAGAATCTTATTCAATTCAGAAAAATTCCATTTATGCTAAAAGAAGAATAGTTTGAAGTTCATGAGTAGATTTGTGCTTGCTATATGGAGATATATGGTTAAAGAGGCAATTAAGGAAAAGCCATAGACCCTTAAACAATTTAGTGAAACTAGTTTGTTTGTTTGTTTTTTTTTTCTATAAGAAATCTTGGTAATATAGATTAACATCAAATATGATGTAAACAGAAGAATTCGTAGAATATATTATTTATGGAAATTGCTTGAATACTTGCCCTTAGTAGTCATCATTACACCTCTAAATACCTCTGAAGTTAATCTTTAATAATGTAACTTTTGACTTCATTTTTTTACTGCATTTGAATAGACATTTTTAGAAATTTTTTTGGCACTCATTATTTTTGAAGTTTTTTTTAGTTTATTACTGGTGGTAACACTACTGAATAGTATTAATGATTGTTGTTTTAAGTGATATTAGTACTCTTCTATTCCACCAAAAATTTTTTTACCTTTACATTCAAGCTGCATCTACACACCTGGAAGTATTCTAGCTATCTGGTTTTCTGCTGGGGAGCCTGGCAGGATGATGAGACCCCACAGGACAAATGTTCCATCATACCTTTTCTGGAAGGCACTCCTTGAGTAAGCCTTCTGTGGTATTTTTCTTAGAAACATTAAGCCAAAGCCACATACAGAGTCAAGATATGAAATAACAGGTCTACTTTTTTTGTCCTGATGGATGGTGAGCTGTCCTACTAGACCAGGCTTTGCAATTGCTAGGGAAAATGCTGGTTAGCCCATACAAAATCATGCACAAAATCAGTGAGCATGACCTGGGCCAGTATCTGAGCCTATTCTGTGGACTGGTTTCATTGCAATATTCCTGCAGAGATGCAGACCTATATTGGAAACAAAGAAATGTTGTGTACACACTTAGGAAAAAAAAGTAAAAATTAACAATACTGCCAATTTGCCTAAATATCTATGACTGTTATCTTGTCTTTTTTCCCCCAATCCCACAGAATGGGAGACAGGCATCCCAGCTCTTACTATAGCATAAATCTAGCATTTCTGAAAGAACAGTCTTATTGACTTCAAGGTAATTACCATATTTGAGGAAAGAAAACCTAGATACCTGAGATTGTTTTAAAAATCAAATTCTGCATGTAGCTTAAATGTTTCTGCAATGACTGAGAATATTTTACTTTTGTTTTCTAATAATAAAAGTTATCTAAAACTTTTCAGAATACTTAATTGAAAGAAATTTTTTAGAAGTTGAAAAAACCTTGTTAGAATGTGGCAGTTTCCTCTTGTATAGGTAAAAGCAGATTTTTATGCAGTAACCTCTTATTGTTTTGAAACACTTTCCTTGCCTGGAGTGTTAGGCTTTTCAGAACCATCCTCTAGTCCATATCTAATTATAGCAGACTCTTACAAATACTTGCAACGAGAAAATAAGAGGCAGCTGAAACAAGCTTTGAAGAGATAAGCAATATTTGTAACCATTTTTCCAGACTACGTAGCAAACAAGCAAATGAACATGAAAGACTAAAATATATTTAAACTAAAACTCAGAGGAGTGCCCTATAATAAAGCAAAACTAGATTTTCCAGTATTATTTATGAGGAGTAGATCCATGCTTTGACTTCTGGAACATTTACATATGCGAGACTAAAATTCACCTTTCCTGGTGAATATACTGAAATAACAGAAAATTCAGGAAAGACATTACCACCTCAAGCCTTCAAAAGGCATTTTTTTGTATTTTTAGAATTAAAAAAAATCCCTGAAAAATGAATTATGTAAAATTGATTTTACATATGTTGTTTAGTTGTACAGACACAGTAGCTGTTACTAGCTATTGTGTTGTATTGGGTCTGGCTGGGATGGAGCTCATTTTTCCCTGAGCAGCCCTCAGAATGCTGATCTTTCACTGGCAGCAGGAAGCGTGCTGGTAACACCTCTGTGCTTTGGGTACTGCTGAGCAGTGCTGCTGCTGCATCATCAACATTGCCCCATCACGGGGCTGGGTGTGGGCAAGGTCCTGCGAGGGCACACAGCCAGACCAGCTGATTCAGATTAACCAACGGGGTAATCCACACTATATGATGTCAACTCAGATATAAAATCTAAGGGAGGGAGGAAGAATGGGGTGCATTTTTTGTTCTACAATATTTTCCTTCCTGAGCAACCACTCTGTGTGCTGAAGCCCTGCTTCCTGGGAAGTGGCTGAACATCGTTTGCTGATGGGAAGCAGAGATTGTTTATGTGAACTTTCACTTTTTTTTATTCCTTTTCTTTTTTCTTTTTTTTTTTTTCTTTTTCTTCATAAACTGCCTTGTCTCAACCAACAAGTTGTTTTCCATCTTATTTTCTCTCTCCTGTCCCACTGGGAAGGGAAGTGATAGAGCAGCTTGGTGGACACCTGATGTCTAGACAAAGTCAATCCACTGCAGATGTATATTTTCTATTTTCTTTCTCTTCTGAAAGAAAGAAAGAAACTGCTACCTTAGTTCAGGGGATACTGCTGTCTTGCTATCTGACCTCCTCCAAAATGCAGTAATTGTTTCTTTATAACTTTTCTAAAATCAGTAGGTCATTTTAGAGAGTGAGACGGATCATCCTGTCTAAATATCAGTGTCAATATGTTGATGTATAAAAGAAAATTATTCCACAGGCGTTCTCCTGTTAATTCAGGCAGGTCATTATTTTCCATTTCTATTTCTGTTACCAGATGAGCTTCTGTGAAGGCTCTGTGGCTGCAGTGAATGTGCTCTGTGAATATCAATGTCTGCTTGATCTTGAAGGTTGTTACTGGGTACAATTAATGTCAGAAATGTTTTACATATATCTCCATGTCAACCATTCTGCTTAAATAGACTCCTATTTCATAGTTGCTGTCTTTATTTGTATATGTTTTAGTAATAATACATCATGTAACTATTTTCTTTGTTTAGTGAATTACAGCACAAACACAAGTGACTCAATCAGAAGAAAGCAGTATCCTCTTGGCTAACTGTTTTTTATTATAAGGAGTGTTGATTTGTTATTTCATACCCATGTAAAAAAAGTGATACAAAATCTGGTTTTTTTCTGGAATTTGCCGCACTTAAACAGATACCTATATTTGAAATAATTATCATAGACTCCATTATTCTCAAGGGAGAGGTAATAGGCATATCTAGGGAGAAATTCTTCTCATCTGTTACAAATGTCTACATTACAGGGAGTAGGCTATCATGCTCTTTTAAAGCTCATCATTTAGGGATGTGGACTGAGATGATGTTGTGGTGTAAATGTCTCCAGAAGGAGTATCTAGACATGGCCAGATAAAAACTGAAAAGTTTAAAATAGCAGCACAGTGCTGCTGCATTTTTGTCTTTGAAGAAAAGCTAAAACTCATTTAGCACAAGTTTTCCTGCTTTTTGCTTGTTTAACCCTAAGTTAAAGTGAAAAATGTATAATGAGTAAATTAAATTAAACATTAATGAAAGAAAGCTTGACACATGAAATTGCATCTTAATGCTCCATTAATCCACTACAACAAGTTTTCTTCCTTATACATTGAAGTGATAGAAAATAACCTGACTTCATATTGAGGTCAGAGGGTAAAACACAGGGGAAAAAAAACCAAAAAATCTACTGTATGAATTAAGAGGTGACTGCAATAGAAGTTGAAGCTGAAGCCCATTGCCTGTGTATAAACTTGTCTTGTGTTACCTTTAAGGATCTTCTTCATGGTCAAATCTGCTAATAGTCACTGTAATCTGCAGTGCTGAAGAGGAGACAATATTCAGGTGGACTGCCTGCTGTGTTTTGAAGAGTTCTAAAGTGTAGACAGGCTTCAATGTTCTGTGACTGACCTAGTCAAATCCATTAGTATAATTTAGTTTGGTAACACATGAAACCACAAGACATTTCCTCTGATGTCACACACATTGAGAGCAGATAAAATGTGTAAATAATTCCATGTAATGTTACCTAGAAAAGCAATATAGATTTGTGCAACCAAGTGCATTTAGCTGACCACACTTCAGATTTTTGTTAAAAAGGGCCAGTAAAATTATGAAAGAAGTAGACTATGTCAGGTTACTTTATTGATAGAATCATGCCATAAACAAATTTAAAAATTCTATTAATAGGAATTGATTTTATGTGATGACAAGATTTTGCAGTTTGTTGAGAAAATGAAGCATATCTGAAAACAAAGAAAAAGAAAAAAATAATCTTAATTTGGTACCATAAGAGAGGAAATATGAAAGATGTAGCGAGAAGGCTCAAATATTTGATCTCTTAGATATATTGAAAAGTAATCTTTTCACTTCTTTGTTATATATAAAAATTTCTGCATATAATTTCTGTAAAGAAAAAGTCAGTTCTCTTCATACATCGTAAGTAACAAATTAGAGATTATGTCAAATGCTGATGTTGGAATTCAGAGCATTTAAATAGAATGAAACATTCTTTTGAAACTATTGTAAGGTAACTACGCCATTTAAAGTTGTTAAGGAACCGGTCTGTCATTCCTTTGTGAGCTCATAAAAATAATTGGTTGGAGTTATTAAATGAATATGAGTCCATAGGCTAGAACAAAGGCCCCAAAGCTTTTATAAATCTCCACAGGCTTTCTTCATTTGTTTATATTCAAATATCTCAGCATCTAACATGCATCAACTACTTAAAAAAAAATAGAAAATAGGTACTTCAGAGAGATGAAGGCTCACTTCTATTCTGCCTGTGACATTACCATTATTTGACATCCTTTGTGTTATATATTCCTTTATATGATACTGCATAGTCCATTCAAGTGTGCTTGAGCAATGTTTAGTCATATTTCCTATCTGCTTGTACACCTGATACAAATGTCCTTAGAATTAACAGGACCTCTTGCCATGGTTTTAAGCCCAGCTGAAAATTAAACACCACAAAGCCACTTGCTCAGCAACCTCTCAAATGGAGAGGAGAATCAAACTTGTAGGTCAGGATAAGAACAGTTTAATTATTGAAAACTGAAAATGAAGTACAACATAGTAACAATGGTAAATGATGATGATAATAAAATGGAAACAAGCAAGTGATGCACGATGCAATTGCTCACCCACTGGCTGACCCCAGACACCTCTACCTGAACCCAGATCAGTTCCTCTTCCAGGTAACTTCCCCCAGTTTATATACCAGGCATGATGTTCTGTGGTGTAAAATATCCCTTTGGACACTTTGGATCACCTCTCCCAACTATGCTCCCTCCCAGTTTCCTTTGCATAGCTCCTCAATGGCAGAGCACGAGACAAGGACAAAGCATCCTTGTCTTAGGAGAAACATGATTTAGCAAAACCCAAGACATCAGTGTGTTACCAGCACCATTCTCATTCCAAATCCAAAACACAGACCTGTAACAGCTACTGAGAGTAAATTATCTCAGTTTAAAACAGGACACATGGTAAGGGGAGCAAACAAACAAGGAAAACACATACAAGAGTCTTTTGAGGAACTAATCCATGAGACTGAAGGTATAGAGATAACAAGAGATCAGTTTTGACAGAGAACTATCAAAAACCATCATTATCTAGTAAAAATATTAATTTTTTATTTAAAAAATTATTTATATTAAAAAAATATTTTAAAAAAATTAAAAATCTATTGACCAAAGAAATTGAAAAAGGTATGAAAACAAAGAGGGAACTTGAGCCTTTATTTGGACGACATAACTAGGAAAAGTTACTATTTTTAATCAATGACTTCCAAGTAGATTTGCATTACAAATCCAGATAAAAGGTGAAAACAATCACATAGCTGAATGTTCTCAGGTGAAGTCTTCTAGCTAAGTTATACTGGATCTGTTTCCAGATTTTAATTAAAGTTATTAGTGTTGAAAATAAATATTAATCATCGAAATCACATATCTCTGAAAGTTCACTTGGAAATTACTAGTTCTCTCTAGAAAAGATGGGGCAGATTGCCACCATACACCAGCTGCTAATAAACAGAAAAGCATTTGAGATGGTGTCTGAAACAGTGTTTGAACTGTTTTATGGGACTGCTTTTAGCAACATGCCTGCTGCTGTTACTTTTAGCATGTGGTAATAGCTAAATGCCATGTATGGAAGGCTGGCAATGTTCCTTTCTTCAAAACATATGTTCATTTGCTGATGGAACAAAACTTTCTGTGCTTTAAATAACTTTGTCATGAAGCTGGTCAAAGAAGACAAAGGAGGGAGTGGAATTCGTTCAATATATGAGTGCTCCTTTGGCCAAAATATTGTATTTTTGGATTTGGTTTCTTTTCTGGTTGGTTGGTTGGGTTTTTCCTGTTTGAAATCAAACTAGTATTCTGATTCTCTTCTCAGCTTCAGTTTTTACCAATACTATGTTTCTGGCAGATTTATTCTTGTACTGTATTTCACTGTAGGTGTTAAGTAGGCTTATAAAATAGCCTAATGTAAAAAAAAAGGAAAAAAAAAATAATTTGATGGATTATAATACATATTTTCCTGGTTCCATGTTACTATCTATGAGTGAGGAGATAATTACCTACAGTTCCTCTTTCTCCCTTAGTTTGGGATGGACCATTTGTACTAGCTGGTGTGGGATGAGAACAGAAAATGCTTTCTCTTTTCGCTTTACACATTTGCAGAGTGTGAGCTTCCCAGATGTCAGGAACAGAAAATAGATGTGAAACAGAGCTCAAAGAGGTTGGCTATTTTGTGAAAAAATGCAGAATGTGAATTTCTTCTTCTTTTACCTTTATAAGCAAAAATACATTGTGATAAGATTTTTAAAATTTCATACCAAGATTGGAATATGCTACTATATTAATGCTCCCATATTTAAAATCATAGTATTTTACATACAGTGTATGTAAAATATACATAGACTTACATTCTCACTTGAATATTCACTTTGTATTAATTTTGTTGTGCATATTTTGTATTTACTTTTGTGCTTCAGTAAATTAATATTTTTTTAATGTATTTTTATGGAAAATGGGAAGTTTTATGTGAATGTACACCATTTTCAACTCCTGATATACAACTGCAAGAACAAGGTTTTTGTAAGTTATTGAGTTCAATTTTGAGTAAATAATTACAGTGGATAAAAAGCAAGTAAGATGTGTTTGCTGAAAGAAAAAATATATTTTTGCAGCAGAGGACACAAATCTGCTAGTCTAGTGACAGAAACTTTTGTAAGATCACAAACTATATCTGACTGTAAAAGGATAGTGTAGGTGTAGTGGCTTTTTTTTTTTTCCCCACCCTCAGAAAGCAATGTGGGAAGATGATGCAGGAAGTCTTTGAAACAATCATTTTTATATGTCATAAATGCCAAATACTACCTGTCTTTCAAGTAGTAGAGACACAAAAATATTTATTCTCATGATGCTGGAAAGTCCCATTCAGTGCTGTGGGGAAAAAAAAAAACAAAAGAAAAAAGCAGTTTTGAAGACAGTGATGGGGAGGAAAGGAATTTAAACAGCAGGTGCTACATGAATTTCAGTAAAAGATAGCTTTTGTAAAAACCCTTCAGTACAATGAAAAATAAGTGGCAGCATAAAGGACAGAAGCAAACCATTTCCCAGATATTGTTGCAGAACATGGACATAAATGAAAAAAATCTAAAACACAATCCTTAGGCGTTTAGGATCTCGGAGCAAATAGGAGCAGAACCAACATTCTTACTCTACATGAGTTCATGACAGATAAAACCCACTTAAGCTGGTATGGTAAAGGTAATGAATGACTTCCTTATGACAAGAAATTATGTAGGCTGGCACTACAATTCAAAAAACATAATACAGAGCATGATAAAGTTCTGCTCTGATTCCATGTGGTAACCCTTATGCTTGAAACTACTGAAGTCTTGACTGTTTGAAGTTAGTTCTAAACTTGTGTCTTATCATTTATTGGCAGCAGCTAAATTAAGCATACAAACATAATTAGAAAAGACTGATAGTCATAATTCTAATTAGGAAGCTGCTTAAAATAACCTTAGATAATTTAGAAGAAAAAGTTTTGCTTTTATTGAAAATTATGTGTGCAACATTGACATTTTTGTAACATGAAAGCTTCAATTTTAACTATCTCTTGAAATTTTCTCCTCTGCCCATCAAACCCAGACAAAATGAAAATGGTTAGTTCCACCTTTTATGCCTGGACCACCAATGTATTTTGGGCAGAACTGACCAAATGACATGATACATGCTGCTAAAATATTAAAATGACATACTATGTATCCTCTGTATACATATTTCAGGTGCAATTGAAAATACCTTCATTTCACAGGTGATTACTTTTTCCTGGCAGCAAATTTATAATTCATTAAATATAAGAATATAGCCTGATTGCTCATGCTACATGACAACACATAAATGATGAAACATTTACATTTTTAGTGATTTGGTATTCAAATTCTTCAACAAGCACTTAAAAAAGATATTAAGAAACAGAAAAAGAACTTCAGCTACACAGGACCAGAAGAACTAACTGCAAAGATTAAGCACAAAACAAACAGATAAACCTGCAGTTGAAGCCTAATCAGACTCTTTAAAGCCTTCTAGACTGAAATTTTCTAATTGAAGGACCAAGAGTCTCCAATTCCCTATAAATATTCTCCTCTCTAACGCCCTTTGTACTCCCACATTTCCAGCCCCACCTTGGGCTTTAGTCACCTGTGTTTAGGGTGTGCTCTGACATGATTCAACTGTGCAACTTAACCTTACTTGTTTGTTCAGCCTGGAGGAGCTTAACAGGAGACCTCATTGTGGTCGTCACCATTCACAGGAGGGAAGGAGAAGCTTTTATTTGTTCTATCCTTAACTATTTTCAATATTTCTCCTGTAAATAACTACTGTAATCCTTGATAAAATTACATTTGCTTAAATAATGGTCAATTGAAAGTAGCTCATTCTAAGAAAAAATGTTTATCTTCTTTACATACTTCAAAATATTTCTAGTTTTAAGGTTTTCAAAACCTCTTATGTAGGTAAAAAATAGTATACTTTTTTATATACTATATATAAAAGGCTTAAGTATGGAAGATTCATGTGTGATCTGATTTTTCTGTAGAAACAGAGAAAAACAATGTCTTCCAAGGACAGCTTCATGCATGACTTGTGTGAACAATCATGTGCTCCTTTTTCCAGGATGAAGAAACCTGGGGAAAATAGTGTCTTCTGCCACCTCTTGTTGAAGGTGAATGTCTGTCATGATTTTAGACTAAGTGACATGAAAGTTTTCTATTTAGAACTGAATTGCAACAATGGCAAAGTTTTTACCTTTTGAGATTTCCAGGTAGAGGTCTTTCAGGCTTTTCAGGAAAAGATGCATATACCCTTAGTATGTTTGAAACTGTAGCATTAAAGTATTTGGGAAATGACAGACCAAATTTTTCTCTTTTAGATTCTTATGTTTTAATTTACATTCTTGATCACATCTTCAAGATTATTATTCTACCATAATTATCAAAAAGGTTTTCTCTTACATTAACAGACTTATTAAAATTCAGCTCAGATGTTCCTCCTTGTCCAGACAATGAGGTCTGCAAAAGTATTTTGAAAAATAAAAATAAAATAATTCATTAATGAACCATTAAGTTCTAATCAGAGATTATGCACTAGAATAAGCACCCACTTTACAATGCATTAGTTCCCATAGGGAAAAATATGACACAAAGACAACAGTTCTCAGTGGTTGCTGCTGAATAGTCTTTCTCCTCTTAAAATGCTTTATTGTTGTTTTTATTGGGTTTTTTTGGGTTTTTTAATATATTAGTACTTAAAGCTTAAATCAACAATTGTATTTTACCTTTCTTTGGATTTACTCCATTTTTTTAACCCAACACAAATTTCTTTGCTGAATCCAATTTTAGTGATATCCCAAAACTATGAATTGCCCTATTATCAGATTTTCTTTAGTCCCAGATAATGACTGTAATTTCCCAAGGAAGGAAAACAGCTTAGAATCTTTATAGTAGGTATTATAACAAATTCTAGAGAAGAAATTATAATGCTTCATTAATTTTATGTAAGTGATTAGACTGAGCTATTTGTTCTTCAAAAAATATGCATTTATGATTTCCATTTACTTTTGTTTTACAATCTCTACAAAATACTAACACCAAATATGTTGATCTAATATGTTTTCTTTAAAGTATCTTTTCTTCTTGAAAAACATTGTTTGCTACATACAGAAGTTTATTGAATTAAGTATCAAAAATCAGTCTAATAAGAAAATGCAACTTGTTAAAATGTTTAAAATGTGTTATTGTCTTACTCTTAAATTTATTTTTAATAGAAAAAGCTAAATATAAAATATTTCTAAATATAAATATTCCATATTTACAAGAATATGGGAATTACATAGAAATACAAGAAAGTGGAAATTAAGTTTGGAGACAAGTACTAAAATTACTAGTAACCATTTCAAAAGATCTTAAAGGACAAGAAAGTCAAGCCAATTAAATAGCATTTTTAAGTGCAAATAGATCTACAGGGATAATGTAAAAACATTTAGCTATTTGCTGTTTGGAATATCCCTCCAGAGACTTTTGTCAGTTGAGCAGATTAACAGACTCTATCGCAGCTGAATTGATCACCTGGTGGTGTAATTATGTCATCCAAAGTCAGCACAAGAGGGGTGTCAATATGTGGCTAAACCAAACATATTATACACAATTACACAGAAGAAATCACACAATCAAGAAAGTATTTTCAGACACGACAACGGGCTTTAATTGGCTTCAACCCACATACTCCTTCATGGTGACTTGAGACATCCAGTGTCATAGAGTCATAAAATATTTAGATTGGAAAAGGCTTTAAGGTCATCAAGTCCAACTGTAAACTGCCAAGCCCATCATTAAACCATGTCCCTCAGGGCCAGGTCTACCATCTATTACACCCCCCTAAGGTTGGTGACTCAACCATTCCATGGGCAGCCTGTTCCAAGGCTTGGCTACCCTTTCAGTGAAGATCTTTTTCTTAATGTCTAATCCAACCCTAAAACCCTAAAACATAGAACTCACAGCCATTTCTTCTTGTCCTACCGTTTGTTATTTGAGAAATTAGACTCGCCCCCACCTCCCTGCAACCTCCTTTCAGGTACTTTGATTGCAATTTGATACATGTTCATCATGGTTTCAGTGGAATCTGTATTACTTGTGTTAAAGAAGAATTCTTATGTAGCATCAATTATGACCAAATAAGCAAATTTGGTATTTAATCATCAGTATATGCTGTTTCTTAAAGACAGTGAGGTCAGAGAGTACAAGATACTGACACCCTAGTCACTTTCTTTTTCACCCTGTCTGCTTTCTTAATGTATGCCATTCTTCTATAAAGTACACTGATTGTTTGGCAGGTGGAAAAGAGTGAAACAATAGAACTCAAATGTTCTCATGCAAATGGCTCACCTGAAAACTGAGAATATGTGAAATATTCCATGTACACAGCATTGATTCTTTCCTTCTCCGTAAATCAGTATATACACAAGTCACAAAGCTTAGTTTCTGGTTCATGCTTGACAGAAGCTCCACAATGCTTGACTAGGTGGATCAAAGTCATGCTTGAAAATCAGTTGCCATGTATTTTAGCAAGATTAATTATTTTATATTCCATTTTTGGAACCATTATTGGAAATAAACAGAACACTAAAAGTTCATGTAGTACAAAGTCCTTGCGTGATTTATCTAAGTATATTGTGTTATTAAGGCAAAAATTCACAGCAGGCATCTGTGTGTATTTTTTTATGTGCATACAACTTTTTCAGGGATAATAAACTGAAACTCTCCATTCTTAATCTGATTACTGCCAGCTCAGGTGATACAGGTGGGTTTTTTTTAATATTTTTAAACCAGTTTTCTCTGTGACAGAGCTTTAGCATGAGGATAAACAGACTTGCACTGGACACAAATAAAAGAAAATAATTCAACTTGGGAATGGTAGTTAAAATACCTAAAATAAATATATATACATAATTTCACTATCTTAATGATTGTCCATACCTTTTCAAATTCCTTTGAGAATGGACTGATGAATCTGTTGTACGGTAAGATAACTCATCAGTGTTCAGACAATCCTCTCTAAATCCTAGTAAAGAGCTTGTTCAAACAAATGATCAAGAGAGGAAAACCAAAGCAAACCAAAAATAAAACAAATAAAACAAACCAAAAACCAAACAAACCAAAACATTTATTTGCTTTTTTGTTATATCTATCCCAGCAAGCCTTGAGTGCTTTGTTAGAGGTCTCTTTTCATTACTGTACCATCCTTTCTCTTCTCAGCAATACTACTGGACACTGTAAATGAGCACTCTAACACATTTTAAGGGGCTGGCAGCCACTCCACAGGCTAGCCTTTGTGATGGCATAGAATACCAGGACAGCTTTTCCTCTCCTAAGATGTTTGATATAATTTCTCTCAAACATGGAAAAAATATAAAGCAACAAAACAAATTTAAAAGAGAAAAAAGTCTGGATCAAATGTGCTTATGATGGCTTTTAGCTGATGATTAAAACCCAGCCCCCAACCTCCCTCATCAGATGTTCTTTTTTCTTTTAAACAAGCTAAGAAAACAATAAATCACTTTTAATAATCAGATTTGCACAACAAAACTACTAGAAATACACCTCTGTTCTAATACAGAAAGAGAAATTTTGTGCGGCAGGGGGTATATGCAGTTTGTTTTGAATGCTGCACTGTCATGGGATTAGAGGTGAATATAGTGAATATCTTTCCTAAGTGTTACTGCAGTTTGAGTAGTGCCTTATAGCTATAGATACCTTATTATTACAATCTTTATGTCTATGATTGATAACACAGTGATGGAAAACAATATAAAGTCATTTTCTTTGTAAGCATGTGGCAGACTTTGCTTGGATAGTAATGGAATTTCCATTCACAAATCAGTTGAGAAATGGTTCATGGCAAGAAAATAAAAGCCAGGAAGTTGTTTTATCTTTGTCTACATTTGCTTGAGGCTGCTCACTGATATCCAGAAAATTAAAAATGCTAAAAGCAAGTGCAGAGGGAATAGATGCTCTAGACAAGCTCAGGTGTCTGAATAGCTCTGCAACAAACATTCACACTTTGGTATTTTGTGTTGTGTGCCAGAGGCTGCTTGCTTTGTCCCACATGAATAGCTTTCAGTGTTTTAGTGGTTGGACTGTAACAGGTCTCAGGTTGTGGTGGACCTCATTCAACTCCGAATCACTAGAGAAGCTCTATTTATGAGTACTTGTGCCAAAAGGGATTTCTCTTGCAGTTCATTTCCTTCTTAGTGAATGGAGGGAGTAAAAAATAGTTTTCACTGTTAAGTTTCTAGCCTTGAGATTTAATCTACGGTAAGAGAGTATTGCGTGCATGAAAATTCTGATGCAAGCTATTACTTTGTTTGAATATGTATTATATATTTCATTAGTTTTTTTTTCCTCATTAAAAATGTTTTGATAGAGATGACAAATGTCTTATTTCAAATAACTTGCAGAATTTAACTGGACACTGAGGTATCCTTTTTCATCTTTTTGTTGTTGTTTTGTTGTTGTTATTTTTTGTTCCTGTATTTGTAAGACTGTTCATTTTTCTATTTAGCTCCTATTAATGAGTATTTCACAAACAGATTACACCACAAATAAGACAATTCATTAGTATTTTTTTGCATTTAAATATTTTAAGAACATTAATAGGCTGTAAAAAGATAAAATGTAAATGTTGTTGCTATTTAGTTCTTCTAAATTACACAGGCAATATAAAAGTAATTGAACTACTATTAATAGACTGTAATTGAAAATGTACTAAAGCATTATATTAGTGCTTAGCAAGATAACTCAATCAAGTAAATTAGATATTAACAAAATTAGTAAAAAACAGTATTTACAGACTGATACCATATCTATTTACTTGCAATTAGTATTACCAATGTTAATTAAAGGCTTAATTATCAGATATAATGCATGCATATGTGCCACTGGGCAGAATCACAAGTTTGGGTAAACAGATAATGTAATTCTCAATCGAAGACTCTTGTCTGGGATTTCTCTTACATATTGTTACATTTTAAGGTTCTAAGACTACCAGAACTTTGACTTCTAAATGATATATTTGCTAGTAAGCCCTCTTGAGTTAAACTAGTAATAGCAATAAATTTCTTAGTTCTAAATTTTTACAGGTAGAAGTCAGACAACCACTTTGTGTATTATGTGCACCTGACTGAGACACAAATAATTGGATATATTCAGACATTCCAAGAAGCTTTACCTAGGAATATGCCAAAATGGCAGAGGCTAGAAGACCTATTATTCACCATGATTTTTAATATAAATTTTAAAAGAGAAACATAGCAGAACAAATAAAAATTTTGAATCCCCCAAATTTGTCACAATGACAAGCAGTTACAAACATCAAAATAGATTTGAATCTATATATTATTTATAAACATTAATTTGCTTACTGGTTCTTTCATTATATGGCAATAGGAAAAAAAACTTCTCACTCAGATGTTGTGAATGGAATCCCTCTCATATTATAGAAACATCCTATTCTTCTCTGGCAATGTCCTCTCCTCTATTACATCTTATTGTATTGTTCCATTGCCTGTCTTTGTCTTTATAATTAATCTCTTACATTCCATTTAGGGAAAAGATTTTTCTGTTAATTTTTGTTTGAAAAGTACTTCAGAGAAGAAATTTTCCACTGTTAGCACGTTCTAAGGCATGACCCAAATAAACATGATTGGGGTAATAAAGCATAAACTGTGTAAGACTTCTAATTTTACTGAACTTTTCTAAAGCATATTAACCCATAATAAAAACTATAGTTCATCATGGGGTTTCCAGGATATAATAATATATATATAATGTAATAATTTGAATAATTTGAATTATTTTAATTTATATATAATAATGAGAAAATAATTTCAAAAATTATTTTCCTGTTCCCAGTACTACCAGCATTCTTCTCCCTAAATTGGAGATATACAGTTCTGATGGATGGACTATTGAATGGATAAAGAGTTGCCTGAGCAGCTCTTTCCGAAAAGTTGCAGTCAATGTCCAAGTAGAAACTGGTTATGAGTGGTGTCTCTCAAGGGTCTGCACTGTTTGATATCTCCTTGAAGACATTGCTGCAGCCCTTAAGGAGAGCATGTAAGAAACATGGGGAGAGAGCTTTTACTGGGAGCTGTAGTGACAGGACAAGGGGGCAAGGTTTTAAACTCACAAAGAGTAGGTTTAGATAGGGCATAAGGAAGATACTTTACTGTGTGTGTGGTGAGACACTGGAAGAGGCAGCCCAGGGATACTGTGGATGTCCTTAGAAGTGTCCAAGTATGGACATTGCATGGGGCTTGAGCAACCCGATCTAGTGAATGGCAGCACTTTACATGGAAGGAGGCTTGGACTAGAGAATATTTAAGGGTCCAGTCCAATTTAAACCACTCTATGATTCTATGATTCCATGCCTATGGAAGACTAACATACCTTACATTAAAATATTTACTCAATCCATAGACTCAATCCATTGCACATTCCATATGTGTTTTTCTTCAAATACAAAATGTTATATAGCTTCAGTAACTTTTAAGATGAACAAGAGAAATTAATTATTCAGGACTACAAACTTATTATTTTTAAGACAAATGTTTGTCTTAAGTCACAAAATCTGATTAATTTTTTTCTCTTTTAGTAGTACTTCCTGTATGCTTGACTAAGAAAGTTAAAACTTAAAATCAATCTATATATTCAAGGTTATATTAAAGGTTGTAACTGCACTTTTACAGTATTTCTTTTTCATTCCCCATTATCAAAAGTAGAAAACTTGTGAATATTGAGACTATCTTTTACAATTAAAAAGGTGTTCAGATGCAAACTAATTGCTGCCTTAATAATACACATGATGATATATATTATCCTTTCTTTCCAGTTATCAGATATTATGAAATATCACCATGCAGTTCAGTTTTTCAAATATTCTATCTTTATTCTCTTCTTTGAAGAAGAAAGAGGCTATCATCATATTTGGGATTTAATTCATTCATTTCAAGAAAAGTCATCTTTTTGACCCTAGAAGTCTATGTATTAATGATTGTGACACATATTTCACTGGTCTCATTTAAATTCACTGCACTTTTTTAATGCAGATAGAAAAACTTGAGCATATTAATATACATCTGGAAAATGTGCGATTTTTCCATAGTTGACTTGAGGGGCTGATTACTTTTGTAACAGTGAAGCCATCTGTGCGTTACAGTTTCATTCCATCATCTACACAGCTATAAGATTTCCTTCAGGCTGACTTATGGTTATACCTTGAAGTAACTCATTGGCTTTTAAATTAAAGTGTGCAGAAGGCTAAGAAGCCATCTGAAGGGAAGGCTAAGAAGTTGTCTGAGAGTTTCCTTATGTATTTTGTTTGACTTTGGACTCTGAGCAATTCAGAATCTACTTATTTGCTAGTGGTGTAGAAAAAAAAAAAATAAAATCTGAGGGGTTCTGTTAATTAACGAAGATTCTGACACTCCAGAAAACTAAAACCACACTGATGCCATTTGTTTTAGAAGTTCAATAAATCTGTTTCCTGAGCCACATAAATTTACATTTAAATATTAGTTTTAAAAGCTTAGAAATTAATAATTGTGTTTTCAGAAACTCATCTTTTTAAATTAATAAAAAACCTTTTGGAATTATTTCCTTTAAAAATATATATCAGTGAAACAGATACCTGATTTCATATTTTATTAATCCAGTTATATTTTGCATTAATGAACAACTCTAGTAGTGTGCTATTCAGATAAAAGAAGTATGACTTATAGATATGAATAAACCATAATACAGACTCAGAATATGAACTGCTATGGTTCTGTGTGTGGTCTCAGCATCCTTGGGAGGATCTAAAATATCAATAGCAGTTTTGCAGTTCCAGTGTTTATCAGAAACTACACCCTAGCCCCCAAGTTTGGGTTTGGCCCTTCTGGCCCTTCCCAGGACTTCTTCCATAGTACCAACAACACAGTAGCTCAGGTGTGGCCTCATCATTGTTGGGTAGAGGACAAAATTCACTTCTCCCAATATGCTGCACTCTTCCTGAGTGTTGGAACCCAGAGACTCTTGACCTTTGTTACCACAGGGGCACATTCGCTGCCTTATGATAAAATTTTGGTTCACTGCACTCCCACATCCTGCAAAGTGTGCTTTCTAGGTAATTGAGAAAGCAGTTTCCAGTTGGCACACAGATTTCTTCTTTCCCAAGTTATGGACTCTGCATTCCCCTTTGTCGAACTTCATGAGGTGCTTGTCAGTTCATTTCACTAACCTGTTCAGTTAATACACCAAAAATAACACCATAAATTGATTCCACAGTGCTCCACTTTTATCCTTACATAACACAAACCCACTTAACTTGAGATACTCACCATGTAGACCTCTTTACAGGAACTGTCAGACTAGACACTGTTCACAACCAGTAGAGAAAAGTACATGTAAATCATCTTGTTCAGAAATATGCATTCAAGAACGGGCTTGTGAGTCAAGCCAAATTGTGTAAGTTTCTGTCCTTTTGTTGTAAAGGTAGACTGGACTATCTAGCAGCAATGCTTACAGTTGAGTGAGAGAAATGCCCAGTTTCTTTCATTTTCAGAATCATTTATATCCTTTAGATGTTCAGCCCATGAAGTGATCCCCTTTGGAGCTCAGTTAATCAATATGACATTCAACATTCTTTTCAAAGGAAAATATTTAGGCTGATTCAGAAATTAATTTTAAGTTATTAAATGAATTTAAGATATTTTAAGTCCTGTGTTCATTTCTCTATTTTATGTCCACAAGGCACACAGCTGTTTGCTATGCATGCCTACACACACATATGCACAAAAAAAAAAAAAAAAGGGTGTATGCATATTCACAAGCATATGCATACGCATGTTCTTTAATATTTTTACATTTGTTCTGGATGCAGATATTGAGTTTACTTTAAGTAAGCATGCCAATGATACTTAACTGGAAAGAGCCGTGGACTCCATCAAAGGTAGAGAGGTCTTACAGAGAGATGTGGATATCTAGAGAGCTGGACAACCACCAACCATATGAAATTTAACAAATCTAGTGCCAAATTCACCACCTGGTTACACGTGCAAAATGGAAGATGAGAGGATAGAGAGGAGCCTTGCAGAAAGAGTTCTGGGAAACTGGCTTGATGGCAGGATGGATATGGTTTAGATTTAGCTATTCCTGTGAGACGCATGGAGTTGACTCAATGATCTTTATTGGTACCTTCCAAGTTGAAATATTCTTTGAATCTTTTCTACATACACACATGGATAAAAGTATGTCTGCACAGAAGTTAGACAAAAATAACTGTTTGTGGTCCAAAGAATACTGGATTTGAATTCCTAGTAGGTTGTGTATGTTTTGTTTTGTTTTGTTTTTTCCACAAGGAGCTAGTTACAGAGCAGCCTTATTTCAACTTAGAGTAAAAAGGAAAAAGAAAATGTTGTGCAACAGTATGAGGCAAATAAGAAAATTTGAAATTGCAGTTCTAACCCCAAAGGATTTACAAATACAGTTTAGGGAAGTTATTATTTTGATTTCATATATCCAACAACTTCAATCTCAGTGTCCCACATGGTTCACAGGACATTTAGACAGCCAAGAAAAACAGTCCCAAATGCAAAAAAAAATCTCCCCCAAAAAACCAAAATAAAAAGCAAACAAACAAACAAACAAATCCCCAAAAAGCAATAAAATCCTCAGGCTTCTGTAGAGCTGCTTTTTTCAGTCTAAGATCAAAGCAGGTTTTCATCATGGAGTCAAGAGAACTACACTTTTACATTTTTTAAACTTTAATTTAGGTCATTAATCAGATTCCATAAAGCATCGCATTATCACTCTCTCTTCATCAGGTTCATGGAATGACAAAACTCTAAGCCTAACATGAGTATCTTAAATCTCACTTATCACAACAAAATAATGATCAAACTTGACTTGTTAGCTTAGAGTTTAGTACTTTTTGCATGAAAGAATCTGGAAAATTTGATGTAGCATATGTAGAATGGGTGAAGACATTGCCTTGTGTTTCTCAGAACATTCAAAATTTCATTCAAAATTTGTTGTTATAGATTGGATGATATTAAAAATCTGTATGGATTTGTCCAATGTTTAGAGGACATTTACAATATAGTTGTCTTCATTTGGATGATATTCAAATCCACTTTATACTATAGGTATTCTTCTTATTATATGCCACTAATTCGGACCTCTTAATGGATTCTTTTTCCTATTTTATCAATTTTCATGCCTACAGAGTACCAGAAATTAAATGCCTGTCTTCTTGTGGATAATTAACTGTACAAATGAATCTCCTTTTTAGAACTCACCTACTCCATCTGTTTTTGAGAGTGAGGCCATTGTTATTTACACTGTTTTTTCTGACAGTTTCAACACATTTTCAGGAAATTCCAGAAGTAATTAAAATAAAAGAGGATTTTATTAAAAATTGGGTCATAAAATACAAAT
Organism: Poecile atricapillus; assembly: GCF_030490865.1. Taxonomy (NCBI): domain Eukaryota; kingdom Metazoa; phylum Chordata; class Aves; order Passeriformes; family Paridae; genus Poecile; species Poecile atricapillus. The sequence goes on along the minus strand of NC_081249.1, from coordinate 46,849,112 downwards.
AAATAAAGTGCAGACAAATCCATGAGTGAACTGTTGTTCCCATTGACACAAGATATATTTCTTGAAATTTCATGCAAGTTGCAAGGACAAGTATATGAGTTAAGAAAGACAGAAATCAGATGCTCTATTCAAATTTCGTCTGTTTACTTGACACAAATAGTAATAATACTGACATTATTACTCAATAAAATAAACACTTTCAAAGCTTTTTGTCAGTGTTGCATCCAAAGCTCCATGCTTTATATAGTGCATATTATTCATATCCTGCTTCAGAAAGAGAAGTTCCTTCTGTTTGTGCATGTAGTGCTACCGTGACAGTATGCATATGCTTCAGAATTTTTCAAATTTTGTGAATAGAGAAATTCTATCACCCCCATTTGACAAAGAAATAATTTTAAAATAAATAAATAATAATAAATACAAAATTAAGAGACATTAATTTTTTTAATTAACCTTGAGTGCCAATGAGACAAGTGTTTCAAGCTCTTTAGTTGTATGCAATGTTCCTATTGCCCTTTATTCATTTTACTCCCCAAGCTTCCAAATTTGGATTACCTTTAACACTTCTTCTGTATCCTCAGTATTTCTCTCCACACCTTCAAATATTTTTTTAATTAGTTTTCTCATTGATCAGTATATAAAGCCAGGTTGTGAACAGCATGGAATTAATTCTATCTAATTTTGGTCCTTACTAGTTCGATATCTAATCAGAGTCATAATTAATGAAGAGAGATACACCTCACCAGAGGGACGTTCAAACTGTCTCTCTTAAACATTTCTGTTCACAAAATGTGAATTATGCAATTAAGCTCTAGAAGTGCCTTGGACCTTAAAGAGAGCCTGGAGCTTGTTTATATTACCCCTAAACACTGTAAACAAGCTCTGTCTTTATGTGAAAAAAGCTTCATTACAAACATTAAATAGTGTGGGTGTAATTTGGACTGCTTAGGAACAGATTAGATACAGGTAAAGATAAGCCCAAAAGCATCATTTAGAGAATTATTAGAAATATTGGAAATTTTCAGATTTATTACATTATAAAAATGTTCATACTTTTATATTTGTGTGCCCACTGTCTCCCAGGACAATTATGTAAAATTTCATAGGCATTAATCTTGTTCTGCCTGTGTCCATTTCACATTTAATGATTGCAGTTTCATGAATAGAGAACTATTGATTCCAAGCAAATGAAAAACAAACCTTGCCCTTAGTTTTATCTGTTAGGGTCACTATTACAGGTCAACTAAACCTTGTAGGACTTTGATTAAAAGTCAGTATTTCAGGAGGAAAATTTGCTTTCTTCTCTTCTAGCATAGCTTAAAAAAGAAAACACATTCCATTATACATTTTAGAAAATAAATATCCTATTTATAATGAAGAACTCTATGTTTGCAAATTTTATTAGCAATTTTTTTCCCATTTCATACACTTTCCTTTAAAAATGCAAAGCACACAGAAAAATTAACATATATTTATTGTCATAGCAAAATAATTATTTTGAAAATATAATTCCATTGAGTGCTTACTACTTTTTCTGTTGCATATAAGAACAAATTTCATGAGCTCTAAAAACATAAATGAGATAAAAATATCTCCAGTTTGTCTTCCTAATTGGATACAGAAATATGTCAATAACATGCAAAAAAAGTGTGAGACTAATGATCTTAACATTTAAAATGTTGGTTTAAACGTTTAAAATGTATGCAACCTCAGGGGAAAACACAACTAAATTTCCAAGGCATGAGAATAAAAACGGGTGAAGAAGGAAGGACTCAGTGATAATCAGGAAATACACTGGAAATAACCAAATATAAAAATAAACAGCAATATACTTTTTATAATAAAAAAGTTTCATGGCAAAATTAAAGTTCTTTGCCTTTTATGTGTTTTAAACATACGAATAAACTTTGAAAGTAAGATAAAGAAAAGAAAAAAGAAAAAATATGGGTAAGGCTTAGTGTGCTATTTTTGACTTTTTTTGTTATCCCAACAGATTTTATTTCCTTTTTAATCATAATTCTCTGTGTTTAGATACTTTGAGTCTAACAGTATTAACAATACTTGTTTTATTAAATACCTATGAAATGAAGTGCCAGACTGTAATAATTGGTTTGAGTACTTTTATATATCTACCTTGTTGTTTTGTTATTACTTTGGCATAACAATATTCTAGTAGTACAAAAGATTGTCTCTACATTATTGTTTTGTCTGCATTGATGCTTAATTAATGAAAAATTAATTTCCTTTCCGTTTTGCTTAGGGTGCTACTCACAGCCTTCCAAAAATGAACATACCTTCAAAAAGTGTCATGCTCTTCTACTTCAGAGTTATGGTTTAACCAAATACATGTAAATCAAACTTGTCAGGATTAGCAAGTAAATCTGGCTATTTTACACATTTGCTCTATTTAACACAGACATAATTCTATGGATTATGTTATATAATTCTATGGATTATATTATAATTCTGGATTCGAGTTATGGCTCAGCATTTTAACTGGCCTAGAATCCAGGTCTTAGGCTTTGATTTTTAGAGCTTTATGTACAGGGACTTTTGTAATTCAAGGTGCCATGTTAGCAACCTGACACGTTGACATAGCTTTTTTTACCCAGGTTTTGTTGTTGTTTTTTAAAGTGAGAAAATTTTCTTTACTAATTCAGCTACCTTTGTCATTTTGGAAAGCAAATATTTGCCAGATCCTGTTTTGTACCCTTGCATTCTACTATTCTTCCTTTTCACTGAACTGAAATATGTAATATGTGCCAAAGAGAAAATAAAAAATTTGTTTACTTGTTTTCCTCCATAATATTAAAACATCAGAAATATTAAACATGTATTCAGGAAAAAAATAACCATTATTCCTTTTGGAAAACCTAATAACTATTTTATAACTCTATATTTTAAAAAGTCATATTGAAATCACATAAAAGTAAAATGAGTGTCTAGTCTGTGAAAGAATAGATTGTCATGACAATAATAATAATAAAACTTCATTACATATTTACAATTCATATTGCCATGGGATTTGAACAAGAGTATGTTTTTACAGTAAGAATAAATAATATTTTCAGATATTTTTGTACAAATGTTCCCAGAATGCAATCAAAAAAATGGTCCAGGGTCATTCAAACATTTTTTAGATATTATTAAACAGAAGTTTATGACATTACTTCCTGTTCTTACCTGGCACTTCTTCATCATAAATTCCTGTTTACCCACACATTTCTCTGCTTTAGTTACTCCTTTTGCTGAGCACAAATCTCATCTGAAGATGTGAAGAAGCTATGCCTCTATCCATTTTTTTTTTAAATTAAGAATTTTTTTCTATTCTGGAGCAGAAGGTTCAGCTCCTCCTAAAGCCAGCAAGACTCACTCTGCAGTGAAGCACCTGCCCTTGTGCCAGGGGGAAAGCACCCACCACAGGCGCATCATTCCTTCCAGCAGGAGCCGCCAGGCACTGACACCTCACTGTGTCTTTGCTTGATAAAAGCCAAGCCATCTCACTCAGCTTTATGAAGTTAAATATGAAACTAAAAATAAATATAAAAAATAAATAGAAAAAGAAAGCCATTTTAAGGGTACTATTAACTGAATTTTTTATATTACTTAGATATGTTTTTCCCTATATTTACTTATATTTATTGCTAATAATTAATGTAAAAAATTTAGTTCCATATCAAGCCTTTCAATATATTTCAGGGCACTCTATCTGTACAAAAAAAATAAATTTTTCATCTATGTGATCTCTCTATAAGAGGTTGCTCTTTTGGGGTTTCCCTTGCTGTCTGTAGTCTTTTTCAACTGACTTGACAAGTGAAAGGATGTAATAAGAATATGAAAGTAGTTTAAAAATTTTTGTGTAGTTTTTTCTTTTCTCTTGCCTTCAATAAAATTTGCAGGTGTGGGGAGGGGGGAAGGGTGGTTGGGGAAAAAAAAAAAAAACAACATTGGTTTTAATATTTTTTTTTCATTCCTATTTTTTGTTTGCATGTTTTGGGATTTTTGTCTGGCTGCTCAGAAAGTCTGCAGTGGTGCTTAACTGGCTGGCAAAAGCCCTCAGGAGCAGAGAAGCTCACTGGACTTTGTGTGAGCCGTATATATTAGCAGAATTGCTGAACTGTTCTTCTGTGAAAATCAATGCAACAATGGAGAAATCCATTGCCTCATTATTGTATACAATGTATAATTAATTATTGGCCTAATACTGCATACAAAATACAATTTTCCATGAGCATATGCACAAGCGTATTGACTGCTGTAAGGAACAGGAGTGTTCATGCACCTCCCTCTTCAGCTAAAGTGTTTCTCTTATCTACAAACCTAAGCACTGGCCATTGACAAGTTGGTGCAAGCAACAGAAATTCCCTTAAATAATTGAGGATACAGCTAAGGAAAATGCTAATGACACTTGAACTAGCAAAAAATACTGAGCTCAGGGAAATGTGGATGCTTTTTATGCAGATAAAACTGAGATCATTACATCCTTGCCTATCCCTTGTTCATTGCAGATGTGCAAAAACAAGCTGTATCTATTCCAGAAGGAGGCCCAGAGCAGGAACCAGAAAAATTGCAGACAGTCTCACTTCAAAGATGATCTGCATGACAGGGTCTGGAGTCAGACAGGTGTGTCCAGTGAAAGTCCAAGACTTTGAAGAAAGTTTGTGTGAAAAGTTCATGCTAGCTAGGAAAGGAAAAGTGTGTGCAGCATGGGAAATTCTCAGAGAGAGGCCTACATTTTCAATAAAAATTAAGTCCTTTTTCTATCATAGAGAAATAAGAAGGCTCAGGGCATTAGCATTTTGAAAAGTCAATAATGAGCATCATGTCTGTTTTTCACCTGTAAAAGCCCAGAGATGGATAAAGTTTTTATTTCTTTTAGTGATTGTTTGGTTTTTTTTCCAGACTGGTTCCACTTTTCTCAGATGGCAAGTTGCCATTCCATTTATGTATAATGGTATCTCAGGATGTATGTGGTTTCTAGGTACCCAACTGTACTTCAAAGGTGCCAGCTGCATTTTTCAGGGATGTTTCTGGTTCCCAGCTCCTGTTCCCAGGCTCATGGCTCCCTGGCTGGCAGGCAACTTCTCTATCAGTATTTTCAGCAGACATTTTTTATGTTTAGTATTTTTCCCCTTCTAACCAGTTCACTTTTATGGCTGCTCACATCACTGGGTAGAGCTGAATCTGGCAGAAATGTCTGTCTGTATGTCTGTCTGCTTCTGCTCCTGCTTGTAGATCAGAGTATACCCATATAAGGCAGGGCAGGGAGCATTGATCAGGCACAGGGCTCAGTCCAGACTAGTGGCTTGTTTATAAAAAAACAGCATTTTATACTCCCTTTCATACCATGCTGGTTCTTCTCACCTAAACCTTGACCCCTCCTTTTATTTTTGCTCCTGTCTCCACACAGTAAAAATACTAAGAACAGATATAGCCTAGACCTTTACCAGGATCATGTATGTTCTTTAAATGGTATCACTTGTGTGGTTTACTGAGTCACCGATGGTCTTTCAAAGATAATCAATGCCTCCCTTCTTCTCTCTGTAACATTTGGCCATTTTGCACAAATCCCCTTTAGCCATCTCTGAGATCCACTTCAGGGATCTCCTCATGGAGATATCTGTAACTTTTTTCAGCTTCTTGCTGTGCTATGTACCATGTAGAAGTTTTTTCACGTCAAGATATTTCTCATGAGACTTTCAGTAACCTCAGGCTGAAGTCTAGTCATTTGCCTTCACATGTCAACACTGATATTCAAAGTAAGGTGGTACAAAGCTGACTGTACATAAAAAAAAAGTATAATTATTGACAGTGATCCAGTAATATTCCACAAAATTCACTGCTGTATATAAAATGAGTGCTGTGTTCAGGACATTTTACTTCACTTTCTGCATGACTACAGTTTGTAAATTTTAATCTTCTGTGGTAGAAATATTGAAAGATTTTGCAGATAATTTAAAGGAAGGTTTATTAACAAGTTAAGTGTACTTAGTAGCTCAAAAATGAGTGTTGCACAAAATCAGCTACATTTTTTCAGTTTGGGAAATATAGGAAGGCTATATTTGGCTCCAGACCAAGAGTCTATATAACTCAATATCCTGAATTTCCCAATGGTTTTGAGCAGATTCTTACAGAGGGCACAGAAGACTATTAACAGAAGAGACATTTATGATTCTTTTCATATTTCCAGCAGTTTTGGCTCTGAGAATTTACTAACCCTGTTTTCTTTTTTTTCCATTTTAGTAGTCTTCGGAAGTTTACTTTTCCAGTCACTGTTGTTTCCCCATCTGAACCTTTACTGTGGAGAGCACAATGAATGATATGAGACATGACAGGTCACATCTTAACTTGTCTAAAGGTTTATATGAGTAAAAGGTTTCAGCAGAGGAGGAGATGATTCCCAGCTACCCTCCCTCCCTACATACATGCAACTCAGATACCCTTTGACAGCCCTGCCCAAGCAACAACCCCTAACAAATAAATCCCTGCAAGTGCACCCTCTGACCTGGCAGGTGTCATGTGGGACTGTTCATTGTGATTCCTCCTGGGTGCTCCTCACAGTAAGACACAGCTATTGTCTTATGCCATAATAACAATAATAGTCCACCATGCAGGTCAGAGCTCTGGAGATATGCAGGGCCTGCATCTCTCAAGGCTGGCCTCTCCTGGTGTCAGTCATCCCCTCACAGTGCACTGGTGCCATACTCTGAAGAGGGAGGTATGTGAAAGACACATTTTCCCTTTGGGACTGTGTCCCCATATAGTTAGGCCAAATGACAGCTCCTGTCACACCAGCTGGCACTGTGCTCAGACTGTCACTCCATATTCTGCCACTATGTCAGAAGTATAATATTTTTGCTTCAGGAACTTCCATTCCATTATCACCTTATTAGCAGGGAAGTTTAAAGCGGTGAACTTTATACCTAACACTCTATGCATGGTAACGTAGATACTTTCAGAAAGAAAAATCCAAGGGAGCATGCAGGTCAACGTTTTGTATCAGCAATGCCTTTTGGCAAGGACTTCCATGCATTTGCTACCTTTTTGTTGAACAGATATTTCATTCTTTCCTGTTTTAAACCTTGGGGCCTTTTGATGGCCCCTAGTTCTTGCCTATGCCTTTGTACTTTCTTCAAGGTACAACCCTGTACTCAAGTTTTTATAGAAGTCCAGCATATATCCTTCTCCAGACCAATATCTCTTTTAGATATTGATAATATCACTCACAATATAGAAAGAACTCAATATTACTTATGATACTGAGTTTTTTCTGTAAGGTAGCCACAAGATTTTTTTTCTGCTCTTCATTATACCTTTTTCCCTCTCAGGATATTATTTGAGAGAGAAATTAGTTAATTCTTCAAAATTTGTGTGAACAATAGATTCTACTTCTTTTTAAATCCTGAAAAATCTCATTCATTGTTGGATAAATCTTATTTTACGCTAGACCTGAAAAAAACAACTTGATCAGTTAAACCTAGTTTTACAGACACTGAACCAGAACTATCTAATTTACTGTATAGAGCATTAATTCCAGGTTCTCACTAGTTTTCCTTTATGTGGGTAATGAATACAAGAAGGGCTTCAACCATCTGCAGTTTTTCCAAGAAAAATAGGTTTATCAGATAATGGGTAGTTCCAGAAATCTTTTGATCTTGACCATTTCTATTTTTTTTTATACAAACTGACTGAGATGCAAAATATGGCATACTTGCTACAAGTTATGTTTGAAAGACAATTATCCCATATATGAAAAGAATTACTGTCTTAAGTATAATTTCACAACATTCCATTACATCTGCTGTACTCATTTTCAGAAAGAGGGGGCTGACTTTTGCCTAACTCACTGACACCTTTATTTTCTAATTGATTACATGAGAGAAGGAGAAAAGGAGAATAGAGTTGTGCTGGATTTGTCTGGGATGCCCCTGCACTCACTGTATATTTTTTCCTTTAATATGTAACCTATTAATTTTTGAGTCCATACTGTGACTTCATCTAATCTGTAGAGTAACACATGCTGGAGATTCCTTGGAATATGAACAAGTATTTCAGATTTTTCTTGGAAACAGAAAAGTACTTACATTTCTATTTCTTTAAAAAAAGTCAAGCTCCTAGGGGTTTCACCCATAAATGGCTTAGAGAAGAAAAACTCTAATGTGTAAGTTGGAAAATATTGAGTTAAAGGTAGTACTCAGTAGAGTACTAACAGTAGAGATTTATAAATTCCACAGGTCTGGTAAGAATTTCAACTAATACTCTGAAATCACCCAACAGAAAAAAATTGGCTTAATTAGATTTCACTTGCTCCAGAGAACTACTTAGTTTTCATTTGATTTTTATATATTTGCCTTTTTCAGGCTAATGTTTTGTAAGGTTAGAAGAAAATCTAATATTTATTGCTTCATTATGATTATCATCACTTTTAATTTTTAAAAATCCAGTTTTAGAAGGGAGTTAAACATACTGTGTATCATAGATTTGCCATAGAATTTTGCCTATTATTATATTGAATGAACTTAACAAAGTTCAATAGCAAATGAGGAGTTTTGTTAGGATGAAAATAGCAATTATACTGACCTGATGTACAGTGATGAAGAACATCTGTATGTAACCATTTCCAGCTTTCTTCATGATTCAATAAACTCTAGTTTTATATGAACACAAATTATTTAGCAGCTTTGACATTAAGTAGAGGTTATTTGACCTAACTTGAAAATTGTTGTTTCTATTTGTATTTTTTTTGTCATTTGTTGCATAATTTGTCTCTAAAGATCAGGTTCTCCACTGTCTGTAGACAGCTGGTTGAAGCAACAATGAGAGCAGCGGTGAACACTTCCTTACTCACATTCATTCCTTCAAAACTTGATTTCTGTCATTTCCTGGACAAAATGACCAAGGTTTCTCAGAAACCTGTTGCTAAAACATACAGATAAAACATCCTCCTCAATGAAATTAACATACCTGAATATGCTGTAGCAACTTATTTTGTCTTTCACAGGTTCATCTTTTCAACCTTCTTTTCCAGGAAAAAAAAAAACAAACCTTCAGATTTTAGGCATCTTTTACTTCAAAATATACACTGAAGATAAAAATACTTCAATGTTTATATAATTCCTAGTTTTAGGGGCTCATACCCTGAGACAGTGTTAAAATGCTTCAGATTATGTGTATTAAATGTAAATTAAATTTAAAAAATAACCTGTTTTTAATTTGAAAATCATTTTTTCCTACATTTTTTCAAGAAATAATGGATGTTGTGGCAAAATTACTTTTTATATTTTCATTCAAAAATTATCTGCCAACAATTTTTTTATTTCTGACTGATTCATTTTTTCATATATTTTTTTTCCTGCAAACTTGATATGATATTTCAACTTCATTTTATTACACTCATATGTCAGAGGACTTATTAATTTTTCAGCAAAGGTGACAAGTTTGCTTTTGAAGGAAAATTTGCTTTGACGATAATGACAGCAAAAAAGAGAATATTATTTGTCAGAAAAGGATTTCAGAATATATCCCATTAGCTCAAGAAGATCCATCAAGTAGGGATAGAACTAGATTCACTATGTATCCAAAGTAGTAAATTATACTTCTCCAAATGAAAAATCAGAAGATTAATTATAATCTTATTAATAGTAAAAAACCCAAAACAACAACATTTTTTAATCTTCCTCAACTTGAGCAATACTTTATTTAATTCCAAATTAATTTAAGAACTCTCTATTGCCAGAATAAAGGAGTTATTAAATTTTGGAGAATAAAAATAAAGGTTAATAAGTGAAAAAAAGAGTTTCACTTTGCTTTACATGAATTGCTTTCATGGCTCAAACTCTAGTGAAGGAAATTAGAATTTTTTTTCCCAGAGTTTATTTGAGGGAAATGGTAATGTTCACAGCATACTGATTACCAGAAGCCGTACTTATTTTGCTTAATGCTCATAACAAGTATGCCATATTTCAAATTTTTTCAATTTTACTGTTTTCAGAACTTTAATGCTTCTCCAGCATATTCTTTAAAGAAGTTTTAAAATGCCTGATTGCTGAAGACAAGCCCAAGGTGTACAGCAAACACTTTTTCTTTCCCCAGAAGTATTTGTCAGTTATATACTGTGAAGCAACCTACACAATTTTTCTTCAGTCTTACTGTCAGTGAACGTTGCAGGGTTTTCTAAAAGCTAGCAGAGAATATTTCTAACAGATTTATATAGAAAAAGGAATTTTATTGAGAAGAACAGGTAGAAAGCTTTTACTAGAATTGTTGTACATCAGTGAAAGACAACACTGACAAATAATTGTGCTTTTCACCAGTTTTAGGCAACAGCTGAATGGTGGCCTGTCTTTCCATTCCTTCATGAATAGAGTAAAATGACTTAAAAACAAGTCAGATTTTCTTTAGAAGCATATGCTTTGAGATCTATCATTTTTATCACTGACTAACAAGTTCTGTAGGATGTGACCTATAAAGACTTTACCATTATTTTTTTTTGTTTTTTTCTTCAAAAAACATATGATCACATTACAGAATATTTTTCTTGATGCCAGTAAGTTATAATTTTTATCACTTGAATTTTTAGATGACCCAGAGATGGAATCAGATTCAAATTCAGACACTTAAACCAGGTTCTTCATAAGACAGATTTGAAATATAAAATTATATTTTAGACTAGTTAAACTCACATTAAAACCAACAGATATTGATTTAAAACTGGTCAATACAGTGATTTTTCACTGTACAATACAGTTGTACAGTGCACTAAAATACAATTTAGTGTGCTTTTCAGGAGACAAAAAGGTTTTTATTTGTTGGTTTAATATCTGAACACATGGTCAATTATATCTCTTCTGGCCCTCAGCTTCCACTCTATTAGTATATAAATTCTCCAGCAGAGAAATCTTACCTGCTAGACTCATGTGCATGTCTTGGATATACCAGAAAATACCAGATTCCTTTGATGATGCTGACATATCCACTCAAACCCTAAATGATTGAAGAAAATCCAAACCAAAATCAAGCCAATAGAACTGCAGCTGCATATACAGCTGAATTCAATGTTCATGAAGGCATCATTCAAATTAATTGAAAATAATTTACTTGAACTGGCAGTAAATTCAAAGTGTTATAGGCATTAATATTGAGATGAATTTCACTGGCCTTTTGATATCTTGAATACACAAATCTGTATTTGAAATTAGCTGTACCTTTATGCAAAATGTAGAATAACATGTGTCTTTAAGAAAATATTGCATAGGCCTCTGTAAATAAGTAAAAAATAGATTTTTTTTTTTCTCAGAATTGATTATGAACAGAGTTCAGAAAATTTTAGTTTGTATACTTACTAGGCAAGATTAATGCATATATATAAAATCTTTACAGATCTGAGGGTTTATGTTTAGGCTTTTTATATTTAGGCTAATTTATATTTAATCAACATTTAATATAGTCGTTATAATTCATGCTCACATAATTGAGAATCATACAGTTCTGAAATTCTAAATAGATCAACAGGGAAGCAACAGGTGCAGAAATGTGCATGGCAGTTTATAGACACTGTTTAGGCACCTAAATATCCTGAGAATTAGGATTGTGAAAGAATATCAGAGCAAATAGGTGAGGATAGCTACAGGAGGCTCCCAGTTTCCAGCAAGCTACAGAAACTAAGAAGTTCTAAGAAGTTCTGTCACTTATTCCTGACGAAATGGTTCTTTGAGCTTTTGTTCCACCCAAACAAAGGAGGGATAGTGCCCTTTCAGCAGGTGCTGCAGACAGCCAGTGTTACTGCCAGTCAACAAAAGCAGTGACTTTCACAGAATAGTGCCTAAAGCCTCTTGCTGAGATTGGAGAAGTGGTGTCCAGGCTTGGAAGTGTGTGCTGGGGGAAAATCTGCATTGCCAAGTAGCTGCTGGAGAGCTCAGTGGACCGCACAATACTGAAGATATTGTGAAAGAGGCTGTCCAGATTTTCCTTAGGGTACTGCAGCTACAATAACCTAAATGCTCAGCTGTACTGAAGAAGGCATGGGCAGAGTCTGTGCTCTCTGGGCTGGGAAATGGATACTCTCATAATGGAAAGTCTGGGAGCTTTTAACTTCTGTCACAAGGAAAAAAATCCACCTAAATTAATTCCTGTAGGAGAATCTATACAACTGTATATGTGAAACTACGGAAGAGTTTCAGTGTCCTGGTAGCACATGAGGGGCTGGAAGCTGCAGGATGCACCCAAGCAGGCTGGCTCTGAACTGTATAGCAGCACCAACAGGAAAGTGAATGAGTGGCAGCAGTGGGAGACTCCCTGCTCCAGGGAATGTAGGCTGCTCAGATCTGGAATGCTGTGAACTGAATGAAAAGGTTCTGTCCTTGATGCTCCTCCACATAAGCATCAGCTTTACTGTAAGAGGAGGCCTCAAGTGTCAACATGAGGCACTGAGCCTGCGGATCAAGGGCATGGGGACCCAGGGGGTTTTCTCCTCAATGATGTAAGTGAGGGAGAAGAGCTTGAGGAGCAGAGAGGAAGAGTGGGAAGTTTCTGCAGGTCAACAACTAGCTGCACACTTTGTAGTGATAACAAAGGTTTTGTTTTTATGACCAAGGCACTCTCATTGATTATCAAAAAAGCATAGTTAAGAAAAGGTAGGATTGAACTGACCAAAATGGAAAAAACTTTTGTCAATAGGCTGGCTAGACTGTTCAAAACAGCTTTAAACTACAAGTGATGGGACTGGGACTTAGCAATCTGCTATCATATAAGAAAGTGGTCTAACACCTGGGAAAGCAAAGAACTCTTAGCTCTTTTGTATTTTACTTCTATGTTCCCATTCTTGTACCACTGAGATTATGCCTACATTATTTTTTTCCTGTTTTACAACTTATTCTGTTCCTCAGTTGAAATTGGAAGCTAGAAAATTAAGGTCATTATGGTCAATTCTAACTAAATACTATTGTGCTATGTAACAAGAAGTGTGTTTGGGTCTGGCTTTCTACAGTGTTCTTAGTCACTTACTGTTTTATCAATAGTTTACCATGTTTTTATATCCCTAAGTTGATAATTTCTCTTCCCCAATTTATATAATAATTTGGCTATAAAAAAAAGCAGAGCATCAACACTTTCTTTTCTCTTTTTCCTGACACTTTTTTGACTGAAAGACCTAATACTTTGTTGTTGTATTTTTCCCCATACTCTGTATTGGAGACAGCATCCACAACAAAGAAGTTTGAGTCCAGAGGTGAGGCTTGGGTAACCAAATTTTGAACTGCAACGTGGCAACAGAGAAACTTTCATAGAACCCAGTAATTTGCCTCCCAAAGATGATGGCATGATCAGAGGAAGTTTTATTTCTCTTTTTTTCCTGTAACTGGAAATTGGAAATTTCTGCTAAAGCTTCCTTTGTTCTGTGATAAACATAAAAAAACCACAGAAATGTAACATAAATAAACAAGCAACACAAGTACCAAACCTCCCCCCACCATCAAAATCAAGGAAAAACTTCACCTATTAAACTTCTGTCCTATGACATTTCTCATTTTCTCTTGTAATCATGCTGAAGTGCACTTTTAGTTATCATTGCTTAATTACAGAAAAGGTGTTAATTTTCCAGTTAGAAGGAAATATTTAATTGCATAATTCATTTATTTTTGCTAGAGAACTTTCTCAAATTTTTTGCACTATAAAAATTACGGCTAAAATACAGTCTAGGGATACAAATTCACTCTTCTTTGTTTTTATTTCTTAACTCTTGCTTTTATGCAAGAACAGAAACATTGGCATATATATGTCCACACGCTCTCTAATCACATGACATACATAGAGAGTTTGGTAAAAATCTCATACATCTATTTATTAACTTTCTGAGCATAATGCACACTAATGAACACTAGAGATCTCGTTAAGAATGAAAAATGCCTTGGTTTTAGAACATCCTTCAGAAAGAGCCTGTAAAATTTCACCATCATCTCTAGGTCCCAGTCATTCAGAAGCACAGCTATGGGAAACGAGGCTTCACTAGTTCCTGTCTACATATCATCTGCTGTTAACTGCAAACAAAGTTCTGGTAATTTTTTTGTAATGAAACTGATTTATTTTTACCTTCCTGCAAGGCTGATATTGATTTCTGGATGCTCACACTCATGTTGGAATATACTTTCCTTTTACTGGTAATTTTCAATGCACCATTTAACACCATATCTAAATTATTTTTTGTCTTTTTGCTAACCAAATAACTCCCTTTCTGGTCACATGTAATTATCCAGGAACATTCTATTGTCACTGCTACATTTTTAACAAAGTATTTATTTCCCTTTCTGCATTAGTATATTTTCACTTTCACAACCTAACTCTCAAAACCTAGCCTTCAGAAAAAATAAACTTTCCATAATTATTAGCATTTAACATTGTGTACCCAGGAGCACTTTGATTACTAAAGTAGCAATAATATCTCAAACAAAAAATTTTCCTGCTGCTAAAAGCTTTAGATAGCAATGGTTTGTGCAATTCTGTTACCAAACTTGTCAGTCTAATGTCCACCTAAAATTTGAAACTGTCTCATTTTATTTTCATAGCCTTGAGTTTACGTCTTACAGATAGGAAGTGGGTGGCAGGAACCTGCTACATATAATGAATTTTATTTACTTTCAATAAGATTTTGGCAAGGACTGGGAAGCAGATCTCATTCCAGCTTACTCTTCTGTCAGATATTTGAGGGAAAGAAAGCATAATCTAACTTGTCATGTTTTTCATATCAGATTTATTTATATGTATTAGACTATCACCTCCATGAAACTTCTATCACCCCTGTGGTGTTGCAGATAATAGTTCTGTAGGGAATGATTTCATCATTTGACCAATATATTTTTAGCAATAAAAAAGACCTGGAGTTCATCATTATGAACATTACTTTAATTGCACAATGCAAACTATTCATCCCCAATGCTGTATCCTGCTTAGTCATATTGCAACTATTGCTTTATATTTTTATTTCTTAGAGACGTTGAGGAGGTTGTGTCAGCAGAAGACTGAATAAAGTAAATAATGAGTTTAGTTGCTGAAGAACTCAGGTTCCTCCATACTAAGGTTGGAACACATCTGCCCAACAATAAACCTCTAGTGTGCTTTAATATTCCCTAAGTTGTGCTATATAACCATGTATTGCTCTTCTAGACGAGCACATGTCTCTGTAGGTCCTTCATTGTACTTGACAGCCTTTGTAGTTCTCTCCCATACCTTAAAGAATCTTGATGAAGCAGTGACAATATTTGGAGAACTCAACTGTAGCTCAAGGTATTTTTATATGTAGCTCAAGTATTTGTATATGTTTTCTGGGTATGCTGGATATTTTACTTTACATGCACCACTAAGATGTACTAATCTATGTTAGTAGGAAACTGGAAGAAAAATTAGATAATATGCCATTTGTTATTGTCCAACACTGGAAAAATGGATATTAATAGAAGAATTAATAGAAAGAAAAAAAAAAAACAAACAAAAAAGGACAATGACTTAAAGCAATTTTGTAGTATATGCTGGTTTAACTCTCTAAAGGAAACATTTCCAGATTAATTTGCCCTTATTATGCATAGTAGCTTCCTTCTCTATGAACAGAATAAAAATAAACTCAGAAGTTCTCATGGTAAATTTCTGTAAAAAATTTGAATTTAGGAATTTGGTTTTTGAGAAAAATTTGGTAGAACATCCCAAAAACTCTGGGATAAAACCAGTTAATCCTCTCCTACACAGAGAATATCTGGAACTTCAAGAGGGAAAAGAACCTGTAGTCCCTACCAAAGCATGAGATCAAGACTCCAAGGGCCAGAGGACCTCTGTGTTAATTTTTAAATCTTCAAGGTTATTTAACAGTCTGTGAGTGTGTGTGAAATGAATGACAAAAGCATTGCTGTGACACACCAAAACACAATGCTCCTAAATCCTATTTGTAAGCAACTGAAATATATTTTTGTATTATAAGAATATTATTTGACCCTCAAATATTCTTTAAACGGGCATATAGGTATCAGAAACATAGACCAGATGTTCTAAACAGATGAGAGCAGCAGTTGACTCAGAACCTATCATGCTAATGGCTTGACAACTACTGTTTTGGATGTAGGTTTAACTCTTATTTAGAATTTTTATTTACCAACCAAACACAATTGTCACAATTCAAAATGAAGAGTTATACTTAAAATAAAATTCTTAATTAGATCACCTTGGAAACCTTTTCTTTTCTATGTAACTTCAATGGGATTAATTATATAGACTCCAAACTGATTTTATTTGTGCTACAAAGTGAAGCTTCAAAGATTTTTAAATTCCTTTTGCCTTTAGGACCTCAAGCTCAGAGTTCCACCATTATTCGGGTTTATGTATTTATTATAAATGTTTTAAATTGCAGTATTAGGAATTAATGAAAGACATGCTTTATGAACATACAGCTTATCCTTTTGGGTTTCAGTTTCTTCATTTATTTTAATGCAGTAATTTCATTGTTACCAGTCTCATATATTTTATCCTAAATTTATTGCTGCTTTCTGTATCAGTGATAATATTATTTGTTAGTTTAGTTCAAAGATACCATGATTTCATTTAGGCAGCACTAGATGATTGACTTGTGTTGAATGTGACTTTGGTATAAAAAAGTTTTATTGTAGTGTGCAAGAATAGCCTACCAAGTGTTAAGTATATGTACTTAACCCCTTTTTATATTTCCTGGTATATTATGCTGTACTGTCCCATAGCTTATTTGCTCTACAGGAAAGTCAAGTAAATCAATGGAACAGATCACAAAACATTCAGCGATTATATGTTTATGTGCATATAAATAGTGGAATTTACTGACTCAGAATGCTTGTGAGGAATAATTTTTTTCCTCATACTGTTTCATTTTTTGAGAACCTCATGCATTTTGCTGGTTATTCTGTTAATTCCTCCATGGACATCTGAGTTATGAGACTTTTCAACTGGGAACATGAAGGTTTTTGTGATTGGTTTCTTAGTACAGCTATGTCTATAATAAAACAGTGCAGGTTTCCCATGCTTGAAATATTACAGTAATTCTTAAAAGTTTAAAATACTACATAATTTGTGAAGGCTTCATAATGACTTGTTTGGCAGATGTGAAAGATAGGTTATGGAAATACTTCATTCTAAACCAAAAATAAAGGCAAAAAATTTAGAAGGCGAAAAAAAATAGAACAGACATTTGCTAAAATCCTTTGCAAACTTTTGAAGAGTATTTCATGTTGCTATGTTCCAGCATAATTTATTCTCTTCTGGGGAAGATTTTTGTCTTTACTTTTGTCTTAAATTGGAACAATAATGACAAGATAGCTATTTATTTTTCTTGTCATAGGAAAGTGATAAGCATACGAAAATAACAGAGATAATACTGTACTTTGTACATCACTATCAACACAATTAATGAAATGAGATTACAGGGAAATATCCTGCTTTGAATCACTCAGATACTTTACCATTATTGTTACCTTCTTTGATGTTGTTCAGCCTCAGTGAAGATGACTACAAAAATAGTTCAAATAATGTATTAATCAAATGTGTTGTAAAAATGCATGAAATGTAATGAATGTAATTGGAAAATAGTACGTTAAAGTTCCTTTTAAGTTTGTAGCTTGAACTTGTTTATTTTGTCTTCTTTTTTCTGACTGTAAAAATGCCCAGTTTTGCACATTTGTTTTTTTTCACATAAGGAAACATTCATATTTCTCAGTGCAATAAGATACCTAACTAAAAATCATTAACTATTATTTTAACATGAACAGACCAAACTATTATCAAGAAGAAAAAAAAATCAAGTGTTCCAGTGTAATCGTTCATCTAATCAAATGATATTTTGATATTGTAGTACTTAAAGCAAAATTACCATTAAGCATTTGATTTTGTAATGTAACCTGTCCTGATTGAAATAGTTCCTTGAGGTCTTCAGTTTGTAATAACAAACAAAAAATAGTTGATAAACAACTTCCATTTATCTTTGTGAAATTCTAACTCCCTATATCTCTTGGTTTTTGCAAAAGATTACTGTCAGAGCTATCCAAATTCATTTTAGCATATATATGTATAGTTATTCTTTCTTTTGATTATTCCAGAAAACCTTGTAGTGAAACGCTGAAATGAGTTGCCAAGAGAAACTGTCATTTCTATCCTTGGACACATTCAGAGCTCAGTTGGATAAGGCCCAACCTGATTTTGTTTTCACCTCTTTTTAGGAACAGGTTGGACTGCTGAGAGCTCTCAGAGTCTTCATGATTCTGATTCTCTAAACAACATTTATATTATTGTTACATTTTATTGCTACCGGTGATATTTTACAAATAAATACCAATACTGACAACAATTTACTATTCACTGATACTAATAGTTTAGTAACAACTGTTGCTAATAGTTTCTGGTTTAAGAAGAATGCAGAAGTAATAAGCAGTTTTGAATGATAACTGTAACACAGCAACTTCACCTAATTTTAGTAGTGTTTGAAATAATTCAATATTGCAACTCTCCAAATAAACAACAAAAGATACTTTCAAAGATAAAGGAAAAATTTTGAGAGGTCTCCTGATTATGAGATTATGAGATTGCCTTCCTCCAAGGAAAAAGTTTCTTAAAAATCTTCTCAGTTAACTGAAGTATTTATGGAGTAAATTATGGAGTATGTAGTGACTAAAGCTTATATGACATAAACACAGATGCCCTCATACCCATGGAAAATTATAAAAATTGTTTGGATGCCTTTAAGATCTTGATTTTGTTAGGCAGTGATTCCTTATATACTGTTGGTCTGAAGATCACCTTTCATGTCAGACAATTGCATGTGATATAAATGACTGTCAGAGTTTACATTGGAACACCATACTTGAGTTTCTGTTCCAATTAGAGGGGGAAAAATTTGATTGCTTACATGCATATCAGACTTTTATATCATCTTAAAAATCCAGGATTATTTTGCTGTAATTTTGATTTTCCACACCTCCATAGACTTAGCCATGCCGAGATCTCAGATAGTCTAGGACATCTACAATGGCAGTAGGGACCTATTGGCGACTGTTTGTAGCTTCTGGAGAAATCAATCAGTGTTGTCAGTGAGGATATTCTGTTGATAACATAGGTGTGATCCTCTCAGATTAGGATTTGTAGCTCTACATATTGATTACAAAATTCACTCAGATGACTAAATTGGACTTTGGTCTTATGTGAGACATATAGGTTAACCAAGCATCTTCACTAGGCCAACAGAAATTCATAAAAAAATCATAGAATCAATAAAGTTGGAAAAGACTTCCAAGATCATCAAACCCAACCTTTGAACAGCACCTCATGAACTAAACTACAGCACTATGTGCCATGTCCTGCTGTTTCTTGAACACCACCCAAGATAGTGACTCTACCACCTCCCTTGGCAGCCCATTCCAGTGCTTAACCTCCCCTTCAATAAATAAATTCTTCTTGATGTCCAACATGAGCCTCCTCTGCTGCAGCTTGAGGCCATTTCCTCTTCCTGTCACTAATTTCCTGGGAGAAGAGGCCAAGGTTTTGGAGTGAGAACTGGGAGACTGCAACCAGATCACATTCAGTCAACACATGTACTATTAGATGCCTATACTGAGGTAACTGTATTAAGTTGCACAATTTCATTAGCTAGAAATGGAGCCTGAACATGCATCTTATATACAGATGCATATTTACAATAAATTTAGGCATCTGAAAATAAAGAGATTAATTCTTTCCTCTTTGACGAGAGGATTTATTTACCTGTTCTTAGGCATTAAAGCCATTCAAGATGTTCAAGCACATCCTAAATGAATGATTTACTGTCCTTATTTTCTGAGACAATCTAGTTTGTTTTTTGTTTTTTTTTTGTTTTGGCTTCTGAAATAGTGTTCTTTTTGGTCTGATGATACCTTTCTAGAATATAATATTTTCAATATGATTTCAGGGCACAGAAGGGCCCAGCAGCATCCGTGGGGTTAGGACACTGCAGGGACTCCAAAGTCAGCCAAGTACTAGACCTGGAAAATTCTCAGAGACAGAGGCTACATTTTGAATAAAAATTAAGTCCTTTGTGTATCATGGAGACATAAGTGGACTTAAAACAACACCACTTTGAGCAGCCAAAAGATGATGTTAATTTCTATTTTTCACTTATAGCAGACAAGGGACGATGAAGTTTTCTATTCTTTCAAACAAAATTTTATTTTACCAGACTGTTTTTGTCTTTTTCCAGACTGTTTTTTACCTTTTCAGATGATAGATTGTCATTACAGTTCTCTGTTTTAGCACCTATTCGTAGTTTCTCAGGATGTCTCTGGTTTCCAGGTACTCAGCAATCCTTCAAAGAGACCAGCTACACTTTTCAAGATGCTTTTGGTTCCTAGACCTAGTTCTCAAGCTGGCAGGTGTTTTCTCCTGTTCGGTAGTTTTCTCTTTCTAACCAGGTCTTTATAGCTTTTCACATCACCAGGGTGATAAATGCTTCATATTAATGAAATTCCTCTGTTTCCATCCATTTTAATCAATACCACATTCAAATGGGGCTCTCACAGACATTACATGTTTTACCTACAGTTGTGAGTAGAGGGAAAGCCCATTCCTTATTCTTAGCAGTTTTAATTCATAAGATCATTGATTTTTTACTGAATTTAGGAGATCTTTAGTTAACTTCTCAGATTAATCTTGGATTTTTACCTGCACCATTTCCAATTTCTATTGTAGTCTCATAATATTTTTGTTGAGTTTTTTTTAATGATAAGAGAAACCTTTAATTGTCTCATTATTCTGTTTTCATCATTAGAAATTATCATGTTATAGTTCTTCTTTCTTTTCTATGAACCTCAGTTTGTATATTCCCTTAACACCCAATGTTTAGTATTTAAACCTGGTTACTGAATAAAACAGAAATTTTCCAGAGATCATCAATAAACTTAAACTCAGAAAACAGAACTCAGATTTAATCAAATTTGCATTTCAATGAATACATTGTCTTTTTTTATATACTCTCAAAGTCAAGGGTAAAAATACTGTTTATTTCAGTGTTGTGGGAATTGTTCTCCAAGTGAAAACACATATAAGGAAAACTAAAGAAATAATTTTGGGGATAGTATTTTAGCTGATGTTGGAAAAGTAATTTTATCAACAATAAGTTTATATTACCAATTAGAAGTTAGAAGACAATAGGAGATTCCATTATTTATTAATATATTGCTATAAGCTTTTCCCTATATTCTAAAGTAAATATATGGTAGAAAAAAGTCAGTTGACATCATAAATTAGTTATATTTTGTGTGGGAATTGTATTAAACACAGCTAGAAGAAAACTCTCTTAATTATTAAAATTGTTAAATCTGATGCATGTTATGAAGTAAAAAAGGCTTGGAAGCATGAACAGGAAATAAAGTTTGAAGAGCTGTGTTACAATATTTTAATGTACCTCAGTTTTGTAGGCCAGCTACTTTAAAACTGTTTGCACGACTTGTATCGTGTATTGAAATATTTCTCTCAAGCATATTTAATGAATACATAGTTTATGAATATTATAGCCCACAAAGCGTTCTTTACTGTATTCTTATTTTAAAACTTTTGTAAAATCTCTAAATTGAAAATCCACTTTGAAGTAAAGCTGAGTGATTTTGAACTATTTGAACAAGGGAAATAATATATCCATGCTAAAAAATATATCTCAGCTAAAGCAGAGATCTGATGCATCCATGAAGACAGTAACCCACCAAGCACATTTCAGTATTGGTTCTTATGAAATCAAACATAAGCACAGTAATAAGTAATAAATGTACGTGCACTTGTCTCTTCTCTCTTTGTTGTCTCTGGCTGGAACTATGGGCTAGGAATTTTTTAAAATTCAATATGTCTTGGAGGTGTGTACATTAAATTACAAAGATCCTGATAGAATTTTGTGAAAGTAAAAATGAATCTAACACATGAAAGACAAACTATTTTACAGAAAAGGGAACCTGAAACATTTTTACACAATTGGAAAACAGGGCTGAGTGAGGTTACTGGTGAGAAAGATAATGTTTCTCCCCATGTAATGCTTTCAATATCACCTGGTGTGCAACACAGGCAGCACTATGAAGCCTTCTCTCTTATCTGACAGCAAGGGAGCAGCTGCACTTGCTTGCAGCTTATCTGGGAGGTATCTAGGAAAAGATTTTTGCTCTTCTATACAGATAGATCAAGATTTCACCCCTAGGGAATACTGCTATGACAAAGATATTCTTGAATCTGAATAACTGATTTGAAGTCAAGGTATTCCATAAATCATAGAAAATGTTCTAGAAAACACACTATTTTTGAGTTCTATTCAAAAAAGACTGCAAAGGCAGGCTTCTCATATGTCAAGTCTTGATTTTCTCTAAAGTGATACAGGCTTCAACATGGCTTTCCTCCTGCTTAACACTGGCACTTAAATGCAATGAGTCACCCCAATTTCCCCAGTTCTCTACTGTTTGGAAACAAAGTTAGTGCTGAGAAATAAAGATTTATATCACATAATCTGTGTTTTGCTTTCTAATGCACAATTTCTGTGCTTTTATGCCCAGATTCACCATAGAAAGTGAGGCATCCAAAAAACTCTAAAGTCAAACAGAATGTGATAGATTTTGCTGAGTCCAAAGTCAGGTTAACCAGCCTTGGTTATCACAGAGCTGTTAGGTATGATATAGACTGCTCTGGCACAAAGTTCTCTCTGTGGGCAAATACAAATATTGTGTCAGTATGGTAATACTCAACACCCTTTGGAGAGATAATTTACTCAGAAATCTGCTATTGGAGTTTCTGAAGTGGGAAAGAAAACACAAAAACTCTTCTTTTTTTCTAAAGGAAATTATCCTTTTGGGGTTGATTAATTTGTTAGATTCATCTTATTAGGGGTCTCTCCAACAAGATATTTATGTCATGGGGTGGCTTTACCTTTAAGATAGCTTTGGGAGCTAAGGAAATTGAAACTGCTGGTGGCTTATGGGAGTCTTTTCTCCTGATCAATTATCAGTCATTTCTAAGAATTGACAGCAGTTTTGACCATTAAGAAGTGAATTCAACCTGTGAACACCTCCTTAAGATGTAAAGTCAGAGCAATCTTGTCCTCTTTGGTTTCTGGCTTCTGACAAGGTAACCAGGCTCTGTCTTGGCCTCCTCCTCCCCCCCTCCAGGCCGGACAAGGCCGCAGAAGCGGGGTGGGGAAGGAGAAGCAGAGCCGGCCAGCTGGGCTTAGTTTTCAGTTTCTGCTGCTAGACTGAAACCTGACACCATGAACATCTGCAGCTTTTCTAAGGCTTTAATTCTTTTACTACCTGGATAAACATACAGATTACTCCTTTTCCCCAGAGAGACAGAGAGAGAGACAATCAAGATGAAGAAGACATCATAAAACCACTAAAAACAGTGAGGAAAAGAGTTAAGTTTTAAATGGGGAAGAGAGAATAAGGAGATGCTTTAGAAGCGGAAATACCTTTCTGTTAAAGCTATTGAGATGGACAATAGTAATTTGAAAAGACTCCTTTAATTCATGACAGAGTATATTGGGAGGAATGGAGTGTTCAAAGTGTGGATTTTGAGCAAAAGAGAAAGAGTAATTGTGATACAGTGAGGTGCTGGAACAGAGTGAGGTGAAGATTTGAAGCCTTCAGGGCAATGAGAAAACTGTTTCCAGAGAAGCTCACAGAAACAGATGAAGAGGACTTTTGCCTTTGAATAACTCATCCTTAAAATGACATCCCTAGACGCATGGCCCATAACACACCTCAGAGTGATGTGAAATGGGAGGAGTGAACTGATGGCAGATTTCCAGGCAGCTGGCATCAGAAAAATAGAAAACTATAACAGAAATAGCTTTCTTGTGAGAAACTCCATAGATTAGCAGAAAGAGACTTCTGTTTCTCTACAAAGACTGATGAAAAGACTGTAGCAGGAATTGAGACTGTTTTAGCCACCAAAGTTCTAAAGTTTTTTGTCTCTATGTTGTCACGTGTATAAAGGAATGGTCAGGTAGTGGGGGATAAAAGAGTATTCTGGAAGTTTATTCTGGTGTTCTTATTCTTCTAGTTTTGTTAATAAACTTTCTTTATTCCTTTTAAGTTTTAAGCCTGTTTTGCTCTTGTTCTAATCCATATCTCACAGCAAGAAATAAGTAATTTTTTTAGTTATTGTTTTAAAACCACAACAAACTGCCTCCCTGTATGTTTCAAGAAAACACTCAAGCCATCAAATTGTTCTATCATTGATTGAAAGAATAAATTTACTTTAGAACTTGATGTGAAACAAGATATTTACAAGTTCAAAATGCAAAAATAAGAAACTGAGTGCTTAAATGAGGCAGACGGTACTATAAAACTACAGTTTTTCAAGCCTTCCCTTGTCAAACCACTCAGTACCAGGATGAAAACAAATTCCTCTTTACTACACCCTCTCAGATCTAGTCTTTTAGTTACAGAAATGATGGAGAGTTTCAGAGACTGTTGAGGGGGACTCCCCCAACATTTTTTTGGGCTTGTCTCTGAAGGCAAATTTTATTACTGGCTGTAGACACTCACTCCTCCCTTTTTGCGAGATCATGCTCTCTTATGCTTTTTACCAGATTTCAATCTTCTTTTCTTCTTTTTATTTTTTCCTATTTTGGATCTATCTTCTCTTCTCCTGTTTATTTCTTCCTGATTGATCTCAATGTCTGCTGCAAATGAACCCAAATCTGGAGTTTGCAACATTGTTACTAAGACATTTTTAGTCTTATCTGATACTATTGACTCTACTGTCTGAGTGCCTCAATGTTGCCCAGAAATTATCAATATTATTTATACTTGCATTTAGACACTTTTAGAAACAGTGTTTCTACTTTAGCCTTGATTCTGCTACATAGTTCTAATTAGTTACAAGCATTTTCTTACTTTTTTATACTGTCTTCACACCAGAGCAACAGTGTGACCTGTTTTCCAGATTCTGCTTTTGTGCTCATACAATATTCTTACTCCTGAATTAAGTGTGCTCTCCTGGCTCTCTGTAGATGTCTTCTCAAGAGTATTCTACAAAAATACGAAACAAATGAGCAGTTTCTGTAGGATTTAATAGACTTAAATAATCATTTTGACTACGTGAAAAATGTCCTCATCAGTTTGCTGCTTCCAGGGTCCCCGTTTCTTACTGTTTATCCCCTGGGAGCATAAAAATTGCATAAATAATTTCTACCTCAACCAACGCAAACCCTTCTCCATGGAAATTCATATTAAGCAGGAAGGGAAGACAACTGTTTCTCTGTCCCTCCTTTTCATTTTCCAAGTTACATCCAGTCATTTAAGAATTAAGACTGTCTTTTGGGTGCAGGCCTCTGCAGGTTCAGAAAGGGATTACTCGAGGCCAAGTGATTTCATTAGTTGTCCTTGAGAAAAAGTGGGAACTATCTTATCATTAGCTGCCATTAAAGAGTTTATGTGAGAAATCCTAAAGGATTTCTAAACTCATTTAGAGATTCACGTAGATTTTTAACAGGTTTATCTTTAGCCCTCTTTGCTACAGAGATACATTGCTGGCTCATAGTGCTGGCTTTGGCAGGGGTGGGTAATTTTTCTTCATAGTAGCATGTATGGGGTTTTGTTTTAGATTTGTCACCAAAACAGTGCTAGTAGTACAGGGATGCTTTAGTTATTGTTACACAGGGCTTACCCAAAGTCAAGGACTCTTTTGCATCCTGCTTCACTCCCCTAGCAAGGAGGTGGGGGTGCACAGGAAGGGATACTGTCAGGACAGATGGCAGCCAAACTGATAAAATAGAAATTCCATATTATATGTTGTCATGCTCAGCAATAAAAGGTTGGAGGAAGAAGAGAGGGGATGTTCCTGGAATTTGACTTCCCAAGTAAACATTATGCATGCTGAAGCCCTGCTTTTCTGGATGAACACCTCAAATGAGATCTGGTGAATGAATCCACTACTGTTTTGCTTTGTGTGCATGTTTTTTGCCTTACCTATTGCACTCTCTCAACCCACAAATTTTCTCATTTATACCCTTCTGATTTTCTCTCCCAGTCTAAGCTGTCTTGCTTAGCTGCCTTCTGGGGCTAATCCACAGCACCCATATTCAAGCTGATGTTCATCCAGACTCCTAGGTCCTTCCCTTCAAAACTTCTTGGTTAATTCCCCTGCATGTTCTAGTGTATCATTCTGTCATTCTTGAAAAGTAAGTAGTTCCAGCTGCTGCTTTAAACTAAGGCTTGTACTTTGCCTTAACTGAGTGCATAGGTGTGGTATACCATGGCAGTAACTCCTCATCTGCAGTGTTATTTTAACTCGGATTTTGCATATAGCTTTTTTTAAAATTATTTTTTGACAAATTATTTTGTGTTCCTTTACAGGTAACAATTAAGTCTACAGTTGAACAAGAAAAAAATTATTTTATATTATATTGCTTTGTAAAGGATTTCTTTGAGAATGAAAAAATAAACAGCCTCATTCTGTACTGTTCAAAGAAAGCTGCAGAAAAATGTTTTCTTCTTTTAAATTATTTTATGACTTACTATTCTACAAGATAGCTTCTGCAGCCTTAGTGATTCTTTAAAACATAAAGTAAAAATCCACTTCCTTCGTTCCCACTAAACATGCAAATTTATTTATTCTTGCATCTTGATAAAAGCAAAATATGGAATTTGGAGTAGTCCATATAAATATGCTTATAATATAAAATGCACTAACCCTATATTTTTATATATATATTGTCTTATAAAGGCAGCAGTAGATTTCTGAGGAAATGTAGTTGCCATGGGAAACAAAAAGACAGACTTATGCTATTTATTGTTGCCAGGGAGCTGCTGGTGCCTGGAGGTGTGCTGCTTAGGTAGGAGCAACTCTAAGATACTATTATTTCAAGAGAAGAATATTAAGTTTTGATCTCAGAATTCATGTAAAGATCCCATTCTTTTCCAGAGGTAGCCTAAATGAAAACAACGGAATAGATTAGTAATTGACTCTAATTAGGAAATTCTCGTGTGCGCCTGAAAACAGTGACCAGCCTTATCCTGAGGAGGGGAAAGTAAATGACAAATATTTGGAGGAAAAATACAAACAACATTATTGATCACAAATGAAGTTGAAAAAAATAAAAAAATAATCTAAATCATGTTATAAAATTATCAGAACTGCATATCAATGTACCATAATGAGCTTAAGAAAGAGAATTGTTAGGAGTATCACTTTAGGAAAAAAGTATTTAAAATCAATTATTCTATTTGGTTTAGAAGCATGTGCTGGAAATAGAAGGAAAAAGTGAAAAGCCTGCTACCATAACTTCAACCTTTGATCTTTTTGAGATATTCTGTATGTTTCTATTTTTTTTTTCTGTTTCCAGCTTCATTGAGCTTTGCTTTAGTCTGAATCTGCTCCTAATAAAAGAACTTCACTTCTGCGACAGCTATCAAATCATTCTGTATTACTACTGCACTTTGTTCTTCTTTCATTAGGAGAAGCAAAACTCTGATGGAAATTTTGCAGTTACAGTGTATTTTGTTCTCAGTACTTTCTTTTCATCAGCTTTAGCCTCATCAGTGCTTCCCAGTCTCTCTATGGGAAGAAAGTCAGATTGGGAAATGACAATTAAGGCATATTGAAATATAGTTTGTTTGGTGCAGTTTTCATTATTGTGAAACAGCTTGCTGCAACTCTGTCTTATTAGAAATTCAAGCTTATCTGTCAGAGCATTGAAATGATTTGTGGAAAGTTGGTGCCTTGAAAGACTGCAATAACAGATTGTCAGTGTTGTGTAAGGTAGAATTTCAAATAGTGCCTTAGATGAAAAAGGGTTATGAAGGCTAGTATCAAAGTGAAGCTGACACTTTATTTTTTCCTCTTACTATACTTTCTAATGTACTTTAAAATCAAGGAATGAGAAAAATATATTAATGGGTCCATCAAGTAAGTGAACTCAGTCCTCATTATTAAAAATTGGTTTGGATAAAACCCCTGAAGTTTCTCAATTTCTTTTAGAAAGCAATTTCCAAATATGAGAAATTTACCTAATGAAATGTAAATGATAAACACTGGGAAAATCAAATAAATCAATAATTTTGCAGATTGTTTACAGAAATCTCTTTATGGAATCTCACCTTTCTTTTTTCCTTTTGTTCTTCTGTCTTTTGTCTTTTCATTTGTTTATTAAGAAGATTATCATTAATAACTATCTCATCTGATTAATATTTGAGATATCTTCTTCAAAGTGGCTGTTAAAAGTGTAAAAAATAATGTTAAGACACTTCATAAATATAAATATATGAAAAGTACCTATTTCTGAAATCTAAGGCTAGACTGACAACTTGCACCCTAATTTAAATATAGCTGTAATATGGCTTCCCCAGTCTCTGCCCAAACATCTTACCCAATACAATACCTGGGCCTGGAACCCAGGGTTTACCATTACTTAAATTTGGGTTCAACATTTTTTTGGTGAGATCTTCTTTTATTTATTGGAATAGACATTGAAGAACAAGTTACAGGCACACTCAAACTATACTGAGGTCATTGTGCATGAGACTAGTTGAGTTAAATTAGAAATGTGAGTGGAAAACAAAGTACTGGAATCCTTTATTAAGAATAACTCCTTGTGTCAGGTCCCAAGGGAATTTTCTCGGTTTGCAATTGCCTTTCAGCACAATCTGAATGTAATCTGTAACAAAAAATGACCCAGGGCAAGTACTTGATATTAAAATCAGAATCCAGACAAGCTGGAGTCCAGCTGAGCTTCTCCCAGCCCTTTCTTACCCTGCTGCTTCCCAGCAGCCTGCTCCAAGATCACCATCCTGCACCCTGCCAGCACTGGACAGGAGGATGTATTCAGGTCCCTGATGGAAAGTCTCCAGCTTTGTCCTATCCAAAACCAAAGGCAGGAGACCATGCCTGATTTCATATGTCTAACAGTGCCATTGAAACATCATATGTAAGCAAATGGATTAATAGATAAAAAGGGATCTCTGACTGCTCTTTTGCCTACCCCTCTGCTTAAATAAATTTTATTGCTTGATGGTCTGAAGTGAGATAAATTATTCTTTGTATTTCACCAGTCAGAAGCAATTCTGTAAATGACTAAACAATTTTAGAGAGAGAAAAAAAAAAGTTTAGTATTTTTCCATATTCTAAAGTCCTGTTCAAAGCCTTTCTTCATTATACAATATGGATATATTACAGATGAGATGCATATAAAATACAGTATAATACACTTTGCATAAAAAGGAGATACAGAAGAAGGTTCCAGAATATAAACAAAAATATGAAGGAGAATCAGTTAGGGAAGAAGGCTAAGGTCTACAAAACACTGTTCAATTCAAGAAATACATCATACATAGAAATATCACTCAAATCTTTACTAAACACCTCATGTTTTCTCATAAATACCTGTGGTAGAATGAATAACATATAGAAAAGGGTCAGTTATAAAAATAAGTAAAAGCCATATTATATATTACATATAAAATATAAACTGTGAAGGGATGTAACAATTCCATCTGAAGAAACACCAGGAAAAAATCTAACAGTAGCAGGCACATCTGTCCAAAATTGTTTTAACATTTTTGAAAATATGTCCTCAGTTGAAAAATATTTTAATGCAAAATTAACTGAAGATCCGATAATTTCTATTTTTGGATTTTATTATAGGAGTAGGAGAAGAGAAAGAAAACTTTTCCTGATTTCTTTGCATATTTTCTTTTGTTTTTTTTTTTCTGTGGTAGAAACATTACCAGAAAATTCCTTCTTGCAAACATACTCCAGTTCTCATAATCTCAGTGAAGAATGTACAATTAACCACCATAAGAACTAGCAAAACTTTGGAAAGCTATAGAAACCTTAGCTACAAAATGCTACATCTGCTGAAATTTTCTGCTGAGTTTTGCAACTGATCAGATAATTTAATAGGCTAAATATGAACCCAGGGCTGTAATACCTGGAAACCAATTCTGTCTCAGAAAACATTTGTGCAAAATAAAATAAAAAAAGTTGTGAAGGTATTCCAGGACATATTATACACTCATCTTACTGTTGGCTTCTGTCAGAGAAAGATAAAAACTAGAAGGAGCTCTGGATAAAACAGCAGGCTAATCTTCTGTTCTTTGGGGTTTTTTTGATTGTTTGTTTGTTTTTTCCCCCAGAGAATAATTGTTCTTCAAAATCCATTCTCTGTTTTACTTATGAATCAGTAGTCAGTGCCAAATTGTAATCTACCTCTTGCTTGGTCCTTACTCAGAAGATGTTGTGATTTAAGCCCCACCTCTAACTAAGCCCCACTAAGCCCCTGGCTTACCTCCCTGGAGAAACGGAGAAGAGACTTGGAAGAGTAAAATTAGAAAAAAATGTCAGTTGAGACAAAGAATTTTAATAGCAAAATCAAAAGCTGAGTACACAGGCAAGGCAAGCAAGGAATTCATTCACCACTTCCCATGGAAAAGCAAGTATTCAGACATCCCCAGGAAATCAGGGCTGCATCATGTGAAATGGTTACTTGGGAAAACAAACACCATTATTCCAAACATCCTCTCCTTTCCTTCTTCTTGCCCCCAGCTTTGCAGAAGTCATTGCTGACCAGAACACTATATGGTCTGAGATATCCCTTTGGTCACTTGGGGTCATCTATCCTGGCTGTGTGTCCTCCCAGCTTCTTGTCCTACCTCAACCTCCTTATTATTTCCAGGAGAGGAGTGGTCTTTAAAGCATCTGGAAAGGCTATTGTCAGGTGCCAGAATACTAAATGCCACTATGTTAAGCTAAGGTAATTCTAATTTCTCACTTTTAAATGCAGATCTGGAAGCTAGACAGAATTTTTTTCTAGAGTTGTGGCCACCTAAAGTAGTTTTGGCCTTTTATAGATCCACAGCAAAATAAAGTAAAAAAATGGCATGTGTTGACCTTCTCATGCCAGCTTACAGGATAGCAGAAGGGTGCAGTGACAAAAAACAGTACCAGAAACCAGAGTAAAGGTCTCCTCATGTTCTTCCTTCCAAGCATGCATTCATTAGTGTACTGAACATTGGGCAACAAACAATAAAACATGAAATCTTCAAGATGTCACCTGCCTTTAATCAAAATTTTCTGTGGCCAAAAACGTGTTTAATTTTTACAGGTTTCCTTTCTGGTTGTATACAGAATATTAAACTATAAACTTTGTATTGCCTTTACAAGAATCTTCAAACTTTCTACACCTATGTCTGCAGCATTACTCCTTTTATAAGAGAAGTTTTAAGCCAATATATTTTAGCATGATACTTTAAAGAAGACATTGTATTGCACTCAGGGAAAATTCTCAATGAAGAAAAATACTTCAAACTCCAAATATAGAAAGAAAATTAATAACAATTTTTCCACTGATATTATTGAATTAACTGAATTAGAAAACTCAGAAAACCGTTTATCTTGAGATTAGATTTTTTGGTGTTTGTGTTATAGTTATTCTTAAATATTCCTCTGTATAGTATTAACAAGAATTTTGAACAGGGATCCTCACATAATAAAATTGAAACCAATTTTAAATCAGGAAGAGAATAATGAAGACTTTTCTGATATATGAATTATAGTTTAACTCATCATTAGTTGTTTTATATACAAACTCAAAATATTACTTTGGCTTAAAGCATATGGTCTTAGACTTTACTAGGATCAAAAAATTACAAAGTAACAAAAAATAACAAGTAAATAATAATTATTAAAAGTATAGTAGAGCTACGCCTGGATAAAAATACAAAATCACTAATTTATAATACATTGGAAATTGTCATTTATTACATATTGAGCATTTTATACTTAGCCTACTTACTGAAACCATATTTATGACTTTGTCTTTGGTGGGTCTAGATTTTGGCACAATATTTACAGCTTTCTGATTGAGAAAAAACCCCACAAATACTAGTAAGTCAAAATAGGAAAACATGATGTGCTTTTAAGATATTATAAGCAAAAGACATTGCTTTTAAAAATATGTGACTATTATAAAACCTGGAGATGGCCTCTGAAACTGCAGTATCTTTTGAAGTAAAAATATCTCAAAGTCATTATGTATCTCTAAAGTACAATTGTGCAGCTGCAGTAATGAAGCATTTGTGTTTCTAAATGAATAAAAATAATATGAACTACATTCTAAAGCCTAAACCAGATTTGATATAAATAGATTCAATTAGCTTTAATTAAACTTCTCCACCACTGAGAGAGAATTACTATGTTCCACTTGAATTCTTATGCTTAACCAGATGCAAATGCTGAGATTAAATGGACTCAAGTATAATACAGTATAATAAAGTTAAGCAAAAAAGTAAAGAACAAAACAGAACAAAAACCACCCCAAAGAAAAGCAGTGTTTTCTCCTTGAAGTGTAGAAAACATTTAGTGATGAAGTTATGGAGAGTACAAAACGCCTTGGTTCAATATACAGATACTTATATTAAAAAAAAAAAAAAAAAAAAGGAAGAGGAAAAAAGTTATTTTTTAACAGCATGCAGTCATTGCATGGAAAACATTGCTTAAACATTACTTAAACAAATCGTAGATATGGTGGGGTTTTTATCTTAATTAATTTTAAGGGAAAACTGAATTGAGATTTATAATCAAGGACATCAACTTTCATGTTTCAGGCTTTCTTTTGATGGATATTTTTACACCACAATACATTCTTTCCAATCTATTTCTCTGTACAATATTTGCCAGCATCCATTTATATTTCTAAATATTTTTTTTCCCTGAAGCTTTATCTTCTGCAATAGTTATTTTGACAAAACTTTTGAACAGCCAGTAATTAAAGTCAGGACAGCAAACTCCTGTTTTGGACACATTTTCAGACTAGACAATGTACTTAAATATGATCTTGGAATACAGGGAGTGTATTGTTTTTTACCTGTTCCTCTTCCCTCATATTCCAAGCAAAAATACTCTCATAGTTCTCACAGACCTTCTTCCCCTCCATTATTTTTGCTGCAAAGCCAGAATAAAGAAGTTTATGTATGGTATTTATAAAGGTTTGTTAGTATGTGAACATTTGTAATGACAGAAATAGATTGTAAGCCTAATGCCACGTACAGAATAAACCCGTAAATAAGAAAAAAGTGAAAATAAATTAATAACGTTTGTGATACTTAGAGGTTTTGCCTTTGTCAGATCTAAAATTTCTCCCTGTACTAAGAAATATGATAAAATAGCAGTGTGCAGTCATGAAACTCCACATTCACAAAATCATTCAAAAATCTTTAGTCAGTCAGTAGAGGTCTAAACAATTTGCTATCCCGTAATAATTGATAATAACATGTAGATATATTGAAAGCAAAAACGAACAAGCAAAACATAAAATTACAATCAAATTGCCGATCATCTTCAGCACAGCCTTAAAACTCTGAGTGTGTGAGTCTGTTTCCTGAACTTTTTTTCCTGCTTCAGAAAGGATCCTTCTAGCATAACTGGGAAACAATAGAGTGAAATGTTATTAAAATATGGAAGTCAATGATTCTTGGAAGTGTTTCTGTTTATCAGTATTAAAGCACTGCTAATCCAAAAGACAAATGTTCTCAGTGTGTGTTAGCCAGATAAGAATTTTGTATAATTAGTGCTCTTAGGATTAACACAGGAGGCCTAGGGGTATGCTATGCACATACACACATATGTGCACAAGCTTCCTCAGCATGGAAACAGAAATCAGCCTGAATCTATAAAGAGAGAGAGAAAAGGCAGCAAAATGAAGGAAAGGAGGAAGATTTAACTTACTGTAATTAAAGCAATTTAAAACAGCTTCTGATTTTGTAATTAATGATATGTAACTTTACAGGTTAAAAACCCACGGTGTTTCCTTTTTTTTTCTTTTTTTTGTAAATGGATATTCCCATTACTTCTGGTATACAAAAAGTTCTTCATACATCTGTCATTATTCACCTTAATAGTTAAAACCTATATGCATTCTTCACATTCATCCTTGGTTCTTAACAGCTGCAGAAACAGGAAGAGTTCAAGGTAAGTCAGTAATAATTAGATCCAACTTCATTGGCATGATTATACTGGACACAAATTGCTATATTTTTCTTCATTAAGAATGATAAAATATTTATGTCTTTTCAGGACAGCTTTGTAGGTTGCCTCAAACATGTTCAGCCTGACTGACTCATTTACAATTACTTTTAATTTTATAATTTTCTCAGTTACCTTAAGTCTTTTGAAAATCAAGAGAATGTGTTAAAAGCAAGACTTCTATGATTTTTGTGGGGTTTGGTTTTGTTTGTTTGTTTTTGTTTGGAGTTTTTTGGGGTTTTTTGTTGTTAATTTTTTTTGTTTATTTGTCTGTTTGTTTTTTCAGTAAAAAAAAGAACTTACCTTTAACTCCCTGTGCTCTTAGAAGATATTTTTGGGTACTTTATCTGGTTTGTTCTGTTTTGACTAAGAAACCTGAAATTGTAACTTTATTTCCTTTAATTCAAGGACTATGCATTTTTAAAATATATGTGATCTTTTGTTAATATATATTTGTATATTTTTCTTTCAGTGGATTAATACAGCTATTTTTTAAAATTGTGTAATGTTCTGTTCTTTGGAAATAGTTCTTTCATAGACTCTTTTATTCCAGTGCCACTGGATTTGAAGGTTAATTTTGCACCTATTTAATAGTAGAAATTTCAGAATTTATCTTACTTTATTTATTTGTTAATTAGAAAGCACATATTCATAAAATATTTAAGCAAGACAATAGGATGCCTCTTGCAAGTAGCTATTTATTAGCAACATTTATTTGAATCCATCTGGTAAAGCAACTAAAGCTATTTCCTGTATTCTGCTGTATTCTTATTTATATTCTCATGAAAAACAAACTTTTCTCAATCTCTCATTTTCTCTAAAGCTTTGGAGTTTTGAAAAAAGGTGCATTTAATTATTTATATTTCACCTTTCTGCGATTCAAGAAGCCTCACTTTTGGAACTTGTTACAGTTTAGTACAGCTTTTGACATGAACATTAGTGCCTGAACTGCAGACAGAGCTTTTTAATAATGTTCCTTTAGCAGCAGTGGTGCACAGACCCTCTCCTGCTGCCATGGGGACAGCTGTGGCACTGAAGTACCAGAGATAGTTCAAGGTTCTCAGTGGTTTTAATACCTTCCTCCACAGCACATGGCAAATGCCTCATTTGTTGTGACATTGTGACATCTGGCTATGCCAGGCCAGTCGTGTTCCCACACCTCTATCCTCATGGGCAGCCTCCAGGGCAAGGGCACTCATTTTGGCTGATGGTTCTCCTAAGGATGGGTCCATGTTGACCACGGCCCTAATTGTGGTGCAAAGCAAAGCTGATTTCGCTGAAAGTCCAAGGACAAAGGACAAGGTCCAGCACTTCTGAGTCCTTGGCTGAGTTTTCTCTCAGGCTGGCTTTCTTATGTCAGATTATGATACTGCTCTCTTTATTTGAGATCTACATGGAAAGAAGCATCAAATTATTTTGATGATTTTGTCTAGACTGTTTGGCCTTCCTTTCCGCTTTCTTCCATCTACTTTTTCTCTCTCCCCTTTTTTTTCTCTTCCATCTGTCCTATAAACAGCTCTAATTTGAATACTTTAGTGTCTAAACTGATAGAATTATCCAATTGGAAAATATAGAAACTGTGTAAGATATTATTAATTACCTCATTTTAAATTATAAATAATGGAATATCCTGTTTTAATAGAGAGCCCTCAATGAATTTCTATACTTCTATGTAAACCATTAGAAATGTCTAAAATTCAATCTTCTTTCCTCTTTTGCTGTTTTGGTTTTTTTTTCCTTGTTACCTTTACTTCAGTGGAATTACTTAACAGTCTTTGAAGGAGAGTGTAAGAGTCTGTTTGTACATCAACAATGCAAGCATCAAAGACATCTGAGGAAATTGAATCTGCTTTGTGTCAACATTCAGTCCTGCTCAGTGTAATGTTCACATATTTTCTGCCACACTTATATCTGTCACTGGCTCTACCATAACAATTTTTAAATTAAGCAGAGATGAAATAAGTATTTGTGGTGACTTACCTTTAAATATAAATTCTCTAACACTGCATCCACTATTTATTAAAATTTATATCAAAAAGTTTATAGATATCATGTTCAGACTAAAACTGTTTGTTTGGTTTTTTTTAAAGATAAAAGATATTATGGAAGATATTACTGATCTTATTTTATTCTTCCCTGTATAATCTAATAGATGTTTCAGAAGGTCCAACAGAGAGCAAGGATCACCATTGTACTATTGACATATGGGTTGCTTATGTATTATTTGATGATCCAGTTAAATCTTCTTCTAATTGCATTTCTCTTGCATAATAGAAAAGAAAGGAGTAGAATATATTTTTTTAGTACTTAGATGGATTTATGATGGGGAAAAAAATATTCCAGAAAAAATTGAAGAATCTCTCTACACAATTTATTAATCATGACTGAGGTTACAAGTCTGTGTGTCTCTCAATGAAGTTGCCATTTCTATTTTCTAACTGATATGATGTGCTGTCAGCAACATTTGAGACTCTTATTTCTCTGTTGCCTTTCTATCTCAACATTTAGTTGAAATCCTAAAGAAGGAACACAGACCTCACAGTATATGTTTTTTTAAACAAATGCTGTCTCTATTCAAATGCAAATACAATAAAAAATAAGCTTGTCCCTTCTGAGAATAACCAATTTCTGCATTGCAAAGATGCCTTAACAATGAAGTTATTTAAGAAGTGCTAGCAGCTCTCTAAAGGGACTGATTTAAGCATGAAATGACAAAAGGACTGAAGAGCTATAAAAGAGAAAAAGATAAGCCATTTATTTTCTTCAAACTGTTTTACTAGTTCACTGAAGTGAGTGATGAAGAAAAAAATAAAACACCCAGCAGCTTGAAGAAAGAGAAAAGTGGCCAAACACAAGTTTTCCATCTTGGTGAAGAGATTTCTAAACTAGGAAGGAAAGGGAATAGAGATTACAAGCCACAGTCAAGGGTGGAAATGGTGGACACACATGGAAAACCAAAGATCCATGGCAACAGGAACAAAAGAGACCTCAGAAACTGAATGGAACAACGCCTTTGTAAAGCATACATATGAAAACGTGCCCAGCCTTGGAAACAAGTGGGAGGAATCAGAATGCCACGTTGCTTCACAATTGCAATGCTGTTGCATGAATTAAGACTTGGTGGAAATGGAGTAGTGTAGTGAGCAAATAAAGGTTGTTAGGAATGACAGGCAGGGAAGGTGGTGGAGAGGGTTTTGTTGTCAGTAGGAAGGAACATCTTGTCTGGAGGAAGCTCCCATATGGAATGGAAAAAGAGACTGACTGAAAATCTGAATATCGGGATAGGAGAGGACATTTTTCAGCAGGAGTGTGTTACAGGATACCCAGAAAAATCAGAAAGTAAACAGTGGCTGGGCATGAAAGCATGAAGTATAGGTAATATTTTACTTTGTATTATACCAACCACACACATCATTAGCACACAAAGCTTTGTTCACAAATAGAAAATTAATTAAGGAAAGCACGAGTAATTAATAAAAGCAAACCTTCCCATCTGCTGATTAAAGATATTATCTGTGTTAAATAAGCACATTGTTCTAGACAGTTTTGAATCCCTGCCTGTCTCTTTATTTATAGAGCCAACAGTTCCATATATCTCTGGGGTGGTGTCATCACTGTATTAATTCGTTCCATCTCCCATGAAATAATTTAGTGCTTATGATAAGCACATTAATTAAGATTTTTCTTCAAGTCTATGCTGCCAGAATCTATTAGATAGCAGAATATTTTCTTCCAAAACTTGAGGAAATGACTAGAGAAGAAAGGCCAAGAGTACATTAAAGATTGAAAATACTACTTCAAGTAGTATCTAGACTAAAATATTATTTAACCAAAATATTGCCTTTAATAAAAGCAACAATCCTATATTTAATCATATTAGTGATTAGTTACATGAAAAATAGAAAATATTTATGTATAAAAATGAATCGTTTTCATGATATATCTTTTATGCAAAGCCAGGTAGTGACACAGAGTATAAATTTTTGGCTGTAATTACAAACCTAGTGAAGTTACTGGACAGAAGATCACAATCTCATTAAGGCTATAGATATTGGCAGTATATTTTCCATGTTTCAGAAGGATATGAAAAAATCAGAAAGGGATATTAATACTTGAGTGATTTCTACTCTGTACTTGCTAAATGCTAACATTACAAGATTATTTGCCACAATTAGGAGATTAAGAAGTTTGAGAAAGCACGTAGACACAAAAGCATAAGTTTTTAAATAAAAAAAGATAATGAGAGCTAACTACTTTTCAGCAAAATATACAGTACAGTCATGGAACTTCAGTACCATAATTCACAAAGAAAGGGACCCCCACAAGTTACCTAGCTCAACACATGCTCAAAACAGACATAATCACGTCAGGCTGCCCATGTTGTGTCCAGATGAGCCTTGAAAACTTCCAAGTGTGGAAATTTCACAGTCCCTCTGGGAGACCTCTTCTACTGTTTGACTACCTCAAATTAGTTTCCTAAGAGCTAATTGCATTTTCCCGTATTCTACTTTTGTCTGTTGCCTCTCATCATACCGCTATGATCTTCCAAGATCTGTCATCTTCTCTGTATATTCCACTGAGGTAGTTGCAAACAAGTCATAAAGCTAGTTCATAAGTGGTCTCTTGGGTCAATCTGATAAAGGAATCAACTAGTCTAATTCCACAGTTACTGTTAGACTTGTAAAGCTAAATATCAGTCCTGCTAGTCTGTTTTGCATTTAAAACCTATATATCTATCTCAATATATGTACAAGCACTACAGAAGCACTCTTGGGGAAAAAGGAGGTAAGAATTGTGAGATACATCATCAGAAAGCTAGTGAGGAGATAATGGTATCATCCCAGAATTCAGGTTCTCCTTACTTTTGAAATCATTTTATTGTGTGCCCTGTGCAGCTTATTCAGGTGCTTAACTTGTGCTTAAATCTTAGACAGCTAGGAACCAATTTAAACAATTGGTGGACCTATGAGATACCCAGGACTTGTAAGAAACATCAGTAGCATAGGCTGAGGTCAGAGTTCCATGCAGCATCTCTGGTGTGTTCTCAGCCGGATAAATCCTCAGTGCAGGAAGGTAGATGTTTTTGAAGATCTGATGAGAAAACTAGGTCTTAAATTGTAGTGTTGTGTCACTTCAACATGCTCATTGTACCTATTAAGAATTTTGACACTTCCTTTTAAAGGGATTAATGAATTAAAATTTAATTGCAAGCTAATTGACTTAGATAGTG
Organism: Poecile atricapillus; assembly: GCF_030490865.1. Classification (NCBI taxonomy): domain Eukaryota; kingdom Metazoa; phylum Chordata; class Aves; order Passeriformes; family Paridae; genus Poecile; species Poecile atricapillus. Next base: position 46,809,862 of record NC_081249.1, on the reverse strand, counting down.
TGATTCCAGCTTATCCTGATTGTTACAGTATTTTAGTTAGCTACAATTAATTCAAGACCACTTTAGTGCACTGGGACATTACTCTCATCTTAACCATCTAAAAGTAGATGTCTAGTCTAAACTAATTGTGCAAATAAGATTTTTGATCACTGGTGACATCTTTAAAAGGCAACAAATATTGGGTAGTAGAAATCAATTCTAGGATTAAATGACTCACACTCTGTATATGCGACTTTCTCTCCACATATGGAGAAGGCACCAAGACCAGTTTGAACTAGTCAACTAATTTTTCATTGGCAAATATTAGGTACATTATTATAATGTGAAAATATTGTTTTATTTATTTACTTATTAATTTACTATGCTAGAGAGAACTCATTATAGAAATTGGCCTCTCAAAGAATTTGGTAAAGAACTTAAGACACTTTTGAATGTAAGGAAACCTGAGGTTTTAGAGGCAGTTTACTTATTTGTTGGTCAAAAAAACCCTAATACATACACTAAAAATTACATGCAAATTTAAAGAAAATAATAGATTTTTTTTTTAATAAATGAAAAAATATGAGGTAGAATTATAGAATGATTTAAAAAATATATATTAAATATCTCGTGTTCACAGATACCAATTTTGCATGTTAATGAGATACACTATGAAATTTTTATAACCAAATCAAAACTATAAAATTATGAAAAAAAACAACAAACCAACTGTACTTGAAATACTTCATATTTTTTATTCTGAATGAAAAAGTCTTTGCTTTTACTATAGGTTTTGGTCTTTTGGGTTACAATACTTTAAAAAATGTTAATTTTTGGGGGGCTGATTAGGAAATCCAACCATTGCAATTTTTAAAGCTTGAAATAAATTATTTTTCTTCTACAGTTCTTTCTGAATCTTAATAAATGCAGCAATATGATGTTTTGCTTTGATTTTTTTTTTTATGGCTTTTATTCTCTGTTTTATGATGTTATTTTCAGGAAAAAAATAAACATTGTACCTCCTCAAAGAGTTTACATGCTGAGATACCTATGACATCTTGGAATCCAGTTTTCACCATTTTCCTGTTTACAAAGCCTATAAAGTGTAGAAGTGCTAACAGCCTCTCTAGCAAGTATTAAAATAACGTTTTCCTCCTACCAATAGTTTGAAATCACATTCTCAGGATTGAAGTTCATTTAATAGAAAAATCTCATAGGTTTAAACACGGAAATCTCAGACATTCAGTGGTGGATGACTTGATATTTAAATGCTTCATGTGTTACACTCTTTTTCACGAGAGAAACATTGTTAAATCATCAATTTTGTGCTTTCATGATAGGTCATTAATTTTTGTTGGACATTTTGTTGGACAGCTAATCATAAAGTCTCTTTATCATCTCAGCTTAATTCAAAAGATGTATATCTTGTCATTTTGGACTATCATTCTGAAACTCAACAAACTTCTGAATCTACTTATCTATTTCCATCCATCACCAGGTAACAGCTTATCCCTCTTTTTCTGTATACTAACTTTTCAAAATAAACCCAGAGCCAAGTGTTCTGCCTTTCTGCTCTAATGGCATGCTATTCCTGTTTGCATACAGGAGTTATTCCATATTTTATCATAAACTTTCAGTTCTTTCTTCCTATTTACATTGTAATTTTCTTGTCGCTATAAAACCCTTACTAGCTTCCTTTTCCAAACCTCTAATTTGTCTCTGAAGAATTCTTGAGATTCAGTGAAGCCCAAACTTCTTTGACTTGATCAAGGAACTATATTAAAGCAAACATATTTTTTTAGTAACACAGAAAGAAATATAGGAATAAGACGGTAAAAGTCTTTTTTTAACTGAACTAGCTTTTTGTTGCTGCTGGTATCACATGACTTAGAAAGAGGGGAAGATGAGTAAAAGAAAGATTAGGAGAAGCTTACACAACAATAAATCCCATTCCTGAAGTTCTACATGGATATGAAGGTAAGATAAATTTCATGTTACATTAAGGGTAGTGTTCACGCCCAGGTTGCACACACTTTAATTTAGTTACTTGAATATTAGTTATTTGAGTGCAATGCACTGCATCCTAATTTAGGATTGAAACTTATATACATGGCTACAGACCTGCTCAGACAGAAACGTTTTCAACCATTTGAGATGCCTTTGTAAATCCAAGGCAGATGCAATATGGTAGCTGGCAAACTTGTTTCCTATTTGCAAATGACAGGTTAAAGGAAATTGAAGATATATCATAAAGCACCAGACAGTTGTGTGCAGCCAGCATTATAGAATGGGCTATAAAGGGAAAACAGAAATCTTGAACTAGATAGAATTGCCTAATTGTAAACATTAAGGGCTCTTTGTGTTGTCCTCAATAGTCTGAGTATCTACCTGGGAGTGGCAGACATTGCACTGGATGCATGGGAGACAATTTTTTCAGGAATTGTAGTTAAAGATCAAATCAGATTACCACAGGACATCTGAGTTTATTAGTGCCATACTAGGCTATTGAATTGAGCTTTCTATTTATCAGATTTCTATTTATTTCTATTCACTCAGTTATAAGTGTAAATTTCTTTATTTTTCATGGTTTACAGATGGTAACATATACAGCATTTCATCACTGAACAGGACCTACTGTTTAAAATTATTTCCTTCATGTTTAAGGATGATGACAGACAAGGAAACTTTTATAAGAAATAACTCATAATATAATTTAGGTTATTATATCTTACAGCTTATCAAGCAAATGGTCTAAATTTTGATGAGTTTTCTAGAAATGAGAAAGATACTTACTTAAAAAAAGTTCAATGGATAAGGCATGCATTGTGGAATCATGTCTGCTTTCTAAAACTTCTGTGGTCCTTGGGGAGAATTTATGGAGAAACATTTTAAACTGTGAAAGACATACAAACAAGCCAAAGCATGTGTGCAGCTTAGCTAAGTCAAAGACCAAGAATGAGGGCCTATACTTGCAAAAAGAAAAATGAACAGGGGAGGTGATGGGGAAGGCCACTGGTGAAGCATTTTCTGACCTCTTCCTCACAGCAGTCTAAATCAAAATTAGGCATCTTTGCTATTCCATGGTGAGTACACAGAGATAAACTATTAGACAGGAGAGACAATTACTCAAGTCGCAACAAAAGAAGAGCTGAACTAGCTCAGGTGAAAGAGTTGACAGATAATGAAGGCTGGATAATGATTCTGTGATTTTGGTAAAATATGGCCATTGCAGTCTTCAGAAAGATTATTTCAGTCAGTGATAATTTCACTCATTATTTCAACGATACTTTCACTGAAGCTAAATCAGGGCCCAGTGAAGGTAAAAGGAGAAAAAGGAGAGAAGATCTTGAAACTGTTATTTTGAGTCACTTTTTTGTTAGTCAGGAATAAGTCCCTTTTTTACTAAAAGGTAGATTGAAAATATAATTTTATCCTTTTGATTCACTGGTATAGATCATACATATTGACTTAAGTAAAATTTTAGTTATTTTGGAGTAGAAAATCTCATTGTGATTTCACAGAATTGGTTTAATTGATCTGTCATAATACCATGTTGTATATAATTTATATATAAATTAATATATAAATATAAATGTTATATAATTTTACTATTTATTATTAATTATTGTTAATTATATATATTATTAGACATATAATTATAATATATATAAAATTGTTTATATATTTCATGTGAAATAATAGAAAGAGATGGAGCTTCAAAAAGTCTTTGCAGCTGGAACCTGTAGATTTTTCAAGATTAACTTTTCTATACTTACTCATGTAAAAGTTTTTTGTTTTTTGTTTTTTTTTTTTACTTTCTGAACTTAAAACTTCTCTTATTCTGAAATCCAGTAGGTTTTATATATTTTCATAACTACTATACCCTGTCCTTTCACAAATAATATAATAATATTATAATCTCATTATATTGTGATATAATATTATATCACAAATAGTATAATAATAATATAATAAGATAATATTTTCCCATTTCATGGACTTCATGGAGAAACAGCATGATCAATCATTGGGCATCGACACTGTCCTGGCTCAGGTCACTGTTGCCCTCTCCTCGCTCCTCTCAAAATTCAGTCCTTGTCAGTTCAATGTCTTCCTGCTACTTTACTTCCTTCAGCATACAATTTACACCTCAGTTTATTCCCCTCCACCAAGGTTTAAACACTTTGAGGCCCGCACTGCGTCTCCCCATTCTTCTGCATTATTCACCAAGTACACCCTGATCCTTAAGCAAAGACAATCCCATGAATGGGTTTGCATTTTCCCATGGGAGGAGAAATCCACACAGCTACAGTACAGCTGAATTTTAAAAATGTCTAAAAAAAATAAGAATAAAAATCCATGTGCAATTGAAGTTTTTGTGAAAGCATGTTTCAAATCTTTTCCCCCAAATGGTGAACTTGATGAGTTTGACACTTTCTGACAGATATGAACATTTTGAGCTTTGAGTCTTACAGAACACTATGAAATGTTTCACCTTCTTGTCACCTTTCCATATAAACACCAGAAAAAATGTCAGTAGAAGAGAGATGACAGGGTGTAATACACACAAAAAAAGGGAAAGAAAATATGAAATTAGTATTTTTTTTGTCATGTCCTTGTAGCAACTTCTTTCCCCTCTATATCAGGGCTTTCTACTTCACTGCTCTGTTTGCCTCCACAAAGATTTTCCCTCCTCATTATCCTTGTCCAATCCCATTTTTTTTTCTTTCTATATTTCTTTCTGATTTCCTAGATCAGAAGATTGAACTAAAAATAAAAAAATACCTAAATATTTAAATTAGAAGTAGCTATTTTAGGATCTCCTGATAGTCAGTGTAGAAAAGTACAGACCTGCAAAAATATTGCAGTTAGTCTTAATGGTCTATTTTAGAATATTAATTTCTGCTTGGCTATAAATATAGCCTAAAGTGGCTAGCCTTGTTATGAATTTCTAACTTCTTAAAGTATAAGTCTGTGTGGAAAAAATGCTCTCTTAATTTTCTTGCTAGAAAAATAAAAAATCAAACCGAGCTTCGGAGTATAAAAAATACAATTATGTGTACTCTGTCCTTAATTTCCTTTAATTTCCATTAAGAATTTACTTTCCAAAGAATGAACCAATTTTTTATTTCCCAGTATCCATCCAATATTTATATCTCTTGTTATATTTATATTTTATTCAGTTTTTGCAACATTTAGGCTTCTCAGGACTGCTTAATCTGTGAAATACTTTTTGAGACACTCAGACACATTCTTTTTTCTGCATTACCATGTAGTCCAAGAATATGTTCTGCTTTCTGAAGCATATGGGAATATGGGCATTAAAGCACATGTTGGACTTCCGCTTGCACTTGCTCTCCCATTAAAGCTCAAAACCTGCAATTTATGCATCTTGAAAGGAAGCTACAAGCTTGGTTGCAGCATTGACAAGCAAGATTAAAATATTCACAATTACTTCTAAACATGATCTGAGCTGAACATTTTGACCTCAGGAGATTTTTTTTTTTTTTTTTTGAAAAAACATATTTGTGTAAAAATAAACTAATTAGAAATTTAATGTTTAGTATATCATATATATCTCATACATAAATGTACATCTATCTATAAATGTAGAAATAGTTCTTTAATTTAAAGTAAGACACATAAGTTTTAAAATGAGGACCTGATTCTAAATTTTAAGAATGTCCTTATTTCATATATGGATGAGTGGGAGGGCCTGTTCCTGAAGAAAAATTATATCTGAGATGAGACTCTTTGCTCCCAAAGAAAGTTTCTTTTTTCAATTGGCTTTTTTAAGTGTTTAATATGGTATAGGCTTAGACTTGCCTCTATGAGAAAAAAAGGAAAAGCAGATGGATGCAGCTCAGATTCCTTTAGCTGTATTAGGAGTAGGGCCATGGTCATCCATTATGTTTAATTGTCAGTTTGCTCTTCCATCCTTTTATGGGGGACTCTGAGTAAGTCACTAGATAGCAAAACACAGGTTCAAGGTTCAAAAAAATATAGTCACACTTCATTCTAGAGAAAACTGCCTATGAGAGGGTGCAAATAATACTGTTCTGGTATGTTTTTCCATGGTCTATATTATGCCTGTGTGCTGCACATCCTCAAAATTAGTGTTTTAATAACTGTTTTAATGCTTAACTTTGGTTTTGATGATATTCTGCTACATGGTCTGTTGTCTTCCTTCACATACTTTGGGATGGATGGGTTAAAAATTTCTGAACCAAAATCTATTATTTGTTCATTAGCAAAGATGAAGAAAATATACCAACTCTGTGTGTAGAACCATGTGACTGTGAACATATAACGATGGACAATGATTATCAATAAAGAGTAGGGAAGAGAATTTCATTTTGAACCATATGCCATGCATTTTTCTCAAGCAAGACATCTGAGGGAATGAAGTAGAATTAATCATATTAAAGTGCCTTTATGTTTCTGTTCCTGAAGGTATGCAAATATTCCACTAAGGAGGATTAAATTTAAAATTAATTTGGGAATTTTACTTCCCTTTTAGTAGAAATTAGAAAGAGCTTCTTCTTCACTCACAATTTTAGTGAATTATTCACTTACTTTTGGGGTTATCTTTTATTGGCAGTTGAGGATTCAGACACTTGCTGAAAGCTAACCAAGTGTTTAAGTGGTTAGATGAAACAAATGGAAGTTTTGAATGAGGGCCAGACTCTTTATTCTGGGAGTTAAAACATTTTTCATGGTCAAAAAGCCTGCTTCTAACATTAAAAGAAAGAAAAAAAAATGATAAAGCATAGTGCTAACTTTTCCAATAAGCTGGACTGTACCCTGGCTGTGTAAAGCTCTCCTTGTAACCAAGGACCAAAAGCTATATATTAATTTCATGCCTTTCATGTCTCTAGACAGCAATGACAGTTGTAAGGTGTCTCCTTGCAGCATGATACAGAAGTGGGTTTTATGTTACTTGGCTTTAGTTACATATTATGTAAAATCTGAGCTGTTATCCTGAATCCACTTTGTTAACTGTGGACAAAACCAGGTACTGCAGTGTAATTGGGCTTTCTCAGCATCTAACATGTGCTTATCTTCTCTTGGTGTCATGGGGGTCATGCTTCCCAAATGTAAGCATGTCAGCATGGTTTAACCACCATGCATATTCACTTTGTGAGGTATCCAGTAGCATTCCATATGATCTGTAGCTGACACTCCAAAAAAAGCCTGTGTGTGCCTGTTCTTTTGTGGCACCACTTGAGACATGCTGGATATCTCAGATCATCCACCACGTCACAAGTATCAGTAGATGTCTGCGTGGTAAGTGCAACCGAATGAAACATTCGCAAGAGATAAATTACAGTCTACAAGTATTTTCTTTCCTAAGACAAAAAGTGTAGCTTAGAATCACTAGCATCGATTAGAGAACCAATTTTCACCACTTCCTTGCTCTTTTAACTTCTCAGATGCTCTGACTTACTATGTCTTCCTGGTCTTTTATTAGCCCATACCGTATCTCTTCCTCATCCCATAAAAATTCTCTGTTCTTCAAACCTTTCCATCCTCACATCTGATTGTCACTTCCACTTTATTAATCTCGGCCCTGTGTTCAGCAGTTACCCTTTCAGCACTGGGAACCCCTCAGTCCTGCTAATTACAAAGTGCTGTTACAGGGACCCCTTTTAACCATTTATCATTTTCTTCATATTAGTCCTCCTAAAATTTTCCATGTTTTCATAATCTTATGTGGGATTCTCCTTATCTTCACTTCTTGTCACTGCCCCTCAATTCCTTTCAGTATCTCCACATTCTCAAGAATGCTTACACTATTTCCCTGAGTGAAAATGTCTGTGCTCTCTCTACCTCTGTGCACTTGCCTTCTATTCATATCACAGTTCTTTCCAAGCAGCCTTTGAAGGTTTCCTGCAAACAGCTCTGGAAAACTGTAAGCTGCAGCACAGGGCATGATTTTATTTCATCTACTATTTAACATCTAACTGTAAGGGAATTTATGACTTGATCTTTTTGACACACAGGCTCTCATTCAATGGCAAGTGAGGGTATTTATTATGTAGCTGCACAGAGAAGAATTTATAACTTTGTCTAAAATAGCCAAGTTTTTATGGTAAGAACATGGCTTTATGGTAACGACAAACTTAGTGTGCATTATAACTTTGGTGGTGAATTTAAAGGCAGAGTAGTAAAAGCACTAGGTAATATGCTTAAAAAAAAAGGAAGAAATGAGAAAATAAAATAAAATAAAATAGCTATTTAATGTTTCTATTCAGCTTTTTAATGTACTGTGGAAGGCAGTGGTTAAAGTGGGTTATACATCACTGCATTAAAATGTTGCTTTTAAATCCTAGCAGCTGACTAAAATATTTCAGATGTAATTCATGTGAAACCAGCCTTGGAGCTTGATGTATTAAGTTTTTGATATGAAATGTTTTCCACCTACTGCATCATAATGTATTTTTAAAACATGATGATTTGGCTCAGCAGCTGAATTTGGATTAAATTTAAAGTTTCTTTAAGAAAAGCAAGGCAGTTAATATTTTTGTAGTTTAGTTGTCATTTTTTATCATGTTTTATCTTTATTTTTCACTTAAAAGCAGCAGTTTTACAATAGATCTGAAGCATAAATCACACATTCTTTCTAATACAGTGTTACCATAGTTTTACTGCAGCTGTGCAACTAGATCCTGTTGTAACAAACCAAGAGGAGCTTCTAATAAGAAGGAATTAATTTACTTGAATTTGTCATGTACAGAAAGAGGGATCTGTATTTCATATGGGATTTTTCTACATTGAGCTTAAGAACAATGAATCAAGTGACAAATCCAGCAACTAGCTGCTGCCTCCTCCAGGAGAAATCTCATTCTCCATAACAAATTAATCAACTGAACAAACAAACAAAAAAATCCCATTTTTTCTCATCCAAAACTGCATTAAATTAACATTTTCTGTTGCATACTCTGAAATTGGGTAGTCTCCATTTTTCTTTTTTTCTTTTTTCTTTTAATTCCTGATTTAGACAGTTTTGCTATCTTATATACTTACATATCTAGCTTGTAACAAGCTTAAAATTCTTAAACACAGTAACAGGTTTAGCTAAGCAAAATCAAAACCATATTTAAAGGAAAACTTTAGATACAAGTTCATGGAATTGATATCCTTCTAGAAAATCTTAGCATCCTATGCTCTTCAATCTCTTACCTTCTTTCCTATCCTGTCCTGTATTCATGAACTCTCTTAATAATTCTGAATTACCCTGAAATCTAAGTGCTTGCAGAATTAAAATTTAAATAAAACAAGCAGGAGTCACAATAAGAAATCTGTATCCAAAGGATATTTTGTTTAAGATAGAAAGAAGGCTATAGAATGACCTGGGAGCAGAATTGGTGTCAATGCTATTGGTGCTTCGAGCTTGTGTTTAAAAATTATGTTCAGGGAAGATAATTTCAATGACAGAAACAGTTTTTCTTCTTTGTTTTCTGTGTTTTTTCAATCGCTACCAAAAAAACCCAACAAATCATCCTCCATTTTAACAAATTCAGAGAGCTGGATTCTCTGTATGACTGAATTCTTTGGTGATTCCAAAATTTACCCAGGACATCCTGTATTTTCACTGATTTATGATTGAAAGAAGGGATTAATCCTGTAACTGGAATATTCTTTCCATTTCCTGTGTTATATTGTGCTTTAAACTCTTTAAGCTTTGCAATACCAAGGGGCTTTACTTGGGTACTTGAGGGCCTTCACTCTCACCCCTGCAATCTCCCTTTAATTTGAAACTGCATAAGCTTTCAATTAAGTTGTTTTATCAGTATTTCTTTTTTTTTTTTTTTCCCTTTGGTATTATCACCATACCACAGTTATTCTTTTGCTGTTATTTTTCTATACTAACACTTGCAAAAGGTAAGTACACTATTATTATTGTGGAAAATGACTGTTGCTGGGATGAGGATTTTTATCATAGGCCTTTATTTTTTTAATTTTTTTTTTATTTGGTTGTGGTTTTTTTGGTAGGTTTCAGCTTGTCCAATAGAAAAACCAAGACTTGACGGATGACTGACTAGATAATTGTCATATAAACATATGGTAAGCATATCAATAATATATATGCACAGAACTTAGCATCAAATGAGAGTGCAATTTCTGCATTTGATCAAAGCACTCTTCAGTCAGCACCAATAGCATCATAATGAGGAAAAACCGACAGGGACTTTGAGCAGGTGCCTGAAGAAACTACATAAGTGCTATCAGAAAAGTATTGGGAGACAGCCACCTGCTCCACTAGAGAAGACCTCCAGAGGACTACACTTGTATGGGGGACTGCTGTTCTTTGCTGTTTACTGAGATTTTTCTCTTTCTTTTTCCCTTTCCCTTTCCTTGTACCTTTCTCTGACTCTCTCTCTTTCTCTCTTTTTGTTTCAGTTTTACTCCAAATTGTTTTTACCAATAAGAGTCAAAATATGACACCAACTATACACCTTGCAAGTATTTTTATTTGATGTGTATATATGTCAGTCTGATGTTAGGAAAATTTTTAACAAACAAGTAAGGAGCAGGAGAGCTTTCAGGATATAGTGTAGCTGTTCTCTGAATAATGATGATTATAAATATAATTAAGGCAGGTGTGCTCCCACTTCTCTCCCGTACTCCCACCTTTCATGTTAAAAGACATGTAACTACATGTAATTAATTATATAAGTAGAGGAAATTTCAAATTAACATATCCATAATGATTAGAACATCATTATCCTGGTAAAATCTAGAAGTTTGACAATAAAAGCAGCATTGATTAGAGAAGGATGTTATTAAATAAAAAACCCCAAACCAAACAGGGAGTGACATCAGGACACACAGGAAGCACAGTCCACTCTGCCAGTCTGCTGCTTGCTTTGCTCACCTGTGGTCTTTGGCTACAGCCTCTGTAGTTACTCAAGCTGGCTGTTGGCTGTACAAGCCTAACCAACAACTGGAAATCTCCAGAAGGTCAGAAAGGCTTGTCAGGCCTTCACAGTAGTGTGAAGGACCAGGCATAAACATGTAAGTATGTTTTGTCTCAAATTGGATTGCGGGCTGCATCCACAGGGGCATTGCCAGCAGAGACAGAGACGTGATCATCCAAATCTACTCAGTAATTGACAGGCTGCACCTGGATTATTGAGTCCTCTTAATGTCAACACAATTCAACAGAGACAAGAATAAGCTAGAGATAGTCCAAAGGGACACCTCAAAAATGATCAAAAGGAAGCAGAAAAGGCCTTTACTTTTTGTGAGCATTGCTCAGCAGTAACTAAAGAATCTTTGTTTTATCAGCATTGTTTCCATCACTAGTCCAAAGCACAGTCACATACAAACTACTATGAAAACCACGATCTCAGTGTTCTTTCCTAGCTTCTTAGTGCTGAAAAACGCACATACAAGTCAGTGGCAAATTTTCACTTCTTTTTTCATAGAAAAGAAGTTTCGTTGAAAAAATGGGATAGAATATGGTATTAGTTTAAATCTGTGTTTCATTTGCTTAGGAACTTTTAATCAATATAAACATTAGTTTATTCTTTTGGCAATGTATGTTAGAACAATGTTTCAAATTCTCCCCAGTGCTTTTCCTCTATATTTGAAAAATTCAGGGAATGGGGACAAAAACATTGAGCATTAAATCACCAGTAAGTTCATGGAACAATTGCAGACTTGCAGTACTTCAGACAGGCAGATGGATGAAAATGTTGTATAGGTTTGACAATGAAATATGCTTTCCACTCAAGCTGAAAATCATTAAGACCCATATAATATTTTCTTTGTGGTTACTGGAGTTACAAGTTTTTCACCCTTTCATTCCAATTCAACAGTTGATTAGTAAGAATTACTCTAATGCACTTTTCTTTCTTTTCTTTATTTTTTTTTTCTCTGGTTTTTTTTCCCCTCAGAAAACATTGCAGTAAACCTGACAATAAAAGAGCTGTCATAGAATATTCTGAGTTGGAAAGGACCCACAAGGTTCATAGAGTCCTGTTGCTAAGAAAATAGCCTGTATGGGAATTGAACCCATTACAAGCAATAATGCCCATGTGGTATTACTGGCATCATGCTCTGACCAACCAAGCTAAAATATCAGGGTATCAATTTTATCTTTACAAGGCATGATAAAAATGTATATCTTCTAAAACATTTAAAATATTTTTCTTGTTTCCTCATCTTCCTTTTGTTCATGAGTATTCATGACAAAAATTGGTTTGCATGCTACCTAACCTACGATATAAAAAAAAAAAAAAAAAAAAAAAAAAAAGGAAAAATATTCAACTTAGTTGCTTAGCAAGAGGTGTTTAGTTTAAGTTAAGATGCAGAGGATTTTTGAGACATCTATGTCTCTATGTGAGGCTATGTCTGGACGATAAATAGCTGCAGAGGATCAGCTCCCATTTCAGTCAGCAGCTGAATGTTGGATAAGATTCCTGTAATAGCCCAAACTAGCACAGGAGTTATGGTTATACAAAAATGGTATCTAAATATATAAATCTGCATGGTAACTAACATTTCATCTCCTGTTCTAGTCAATGGAGGTCTAGTGAAAAAATCCTTCAACACCCAGGGGCAGTGACTTTCCTTCTTAAATATTCATGTAGCATCAATAACTTCCTCTGGGCAAGAGGGTTCATGGGAAGCAGACATTAACAAGCAAGCTGAGCGATTATTCCACTTAGATCCTGGAACAGTGGTAGAGATAACTTTCCGTTGCTTATAATCTACTGTTCTGTTTCTCCCTTTTTAAAATAGTTTTCAGTTCCCATTATCCAGAAACTAAAGGTTTTCCTTTCAGAACAAACATTGTTCTCTTTGTGATATTCTTCAGTATCTTAAATAAACATAATTTACCTGATAATGTGATCATGTTTGTCTCTGCAGAAATTGCAGCCATTTTTTGGAGGAAGTTTGAGAATATCAATAATTTCCTAACTAACTGCAGATCAGAAGTGGGTTATCATCATCAGTTTCGGGACTGTAAGAGTTCTCTGCTTCTGTGTTTCCATATTCAGCTACTGAGCAGAATTTTGCTTTACCATTTGTTCTGTGGACAGCCCACAACCTTGTAGTTTTTATAGTGTTTTGTAATAACTTTTTTTAACATTCTAACTGAAACTAAAAAGTGTACAAAGTTAAATTTACTACAAAACATGGAACAAACATACATTTTAATTTCTTTGTTATAACCTGACAACTTGGCAAAGAACCTAGTTAGCTTTCTGCTCTATAATAATTACCATTCCCTAAACTTGAAGTCAGGTTGTTAACTTCAGCTGACCAAATATTTTTATTTAATGTTGCATGCATCCCCAACTCGCAACCCTATTTTACTGTGATTTATTAGTATTTAAAATGCTGAAGCAATTTGGATAGGTTATAGATGAAGCCTGGGGCAGAACAGGAAGAGATATTCATGCCATGATGATCTGTCATACCTGTAAAAATATTTTTTCGGGAAGATCCATGGCAGTTTAGCAGATAATATCAGAGAGAGTTTTTTTCCAACTGCAAAATTTCTGTATTAACAAAAATATCCAAGGTGCAGAAGCAGAAATCATAAAACCTTTTTCATAGTCCCATCACTTTTACGAGGTGAAGGTGATGTTTCAACTGTATGAATCTGTAAGCTCTGTTTTCCTGCTGATTTCAGCTTGTCAAATAAATGCTTTCTTTTGTAGAAACTTTGAAACTAGAGAGAGAAAGTTTTAAAAGTAGTAAATGCAACCTGTAGTTCACATTTTTTTATGTAGAACATAGAAATTACATATGGTTCTACTTGTTGTTTTTTTTTTTTTTTCCCTAATTCTTTGATTGCTAGAATGTCCGCTAGAAGGAAAAAAAATCTTGATTTCCTGTGACCATATGTACAGGAATTACCTCCTTGTAAGAAAAGTATAATGAGATTGTGAACATGACTGTACTTCCCATGATCCATCTGTTTTTCTCTCCAGACAGTATTGCTTTCAGCATAGAAAGCAGCATTTCTTTCATGTTATGTTATCTCATCTCATCCCTTTCTATGTGCCACAAACAGAAAACAAAGTACTTCATCTAGGCAGTGTGATGTTCTTGGCATCTTTCCCTTAGTCTAATGATTAGTGCTGATTCTAGACTTTTCCATGCATTGCACTAGTTCCATTTGGATGCTACCACATAGAGTAATATAGCAATATAGAGAGAAGGGCCATGTATAATTTGTTGTGAGTTTGATCAAGGATCACTTACAAAACAGTATCAGCAAAACCAGATATTTAGCTTTACCTCTGCCTGGTTGATAAATCTCTGCATAACCTACAGAACCACATAAAGTTAATGTGTAATTTACCTCACAGCACCGAATCTTTGCTAGGCCAACACATCACAGTGCTGCCTCACAGCTGTGTGCTCAAAGGTATGAAAATCTTTAGTTATTACAAGCTACCAGCTACAGGTGACTCAGTCCTACTTCAATTTGACTTTTAATCGCTAACTTGCCAAAAAACTCTGTGATGCTCAACAAAAAATATTTTCTTTTTGAGGCAAGAAATGTTATGTCATTGAACAAATATTTTCACAATGTAATTTACTCTTTGGTTCAAATATTTGCAAAAATATTTCATTGAAAGGAAATTTTAATTAAGAACGTGTCAGTGCAACTTGCTTATTGTTTCTCTAAAAATATAAAGGAGATACATCCCACATCATGCCATACTGGATGACAGTAATATTAATAATGAAAGCAACAACACCTACATAATAAATGTGCTCAGGCCTGTCAAAAGCACGAACTGATGGGTTCTTTTTCTGATGCGAACTTCTTCTGTGGTCAGAATAAATTAGGTAGCAAGGAGATATAATGGTTACAAGTCCAGGAATGGAATCAAAATAGCAGAGATCCATTTCAGTCTGAGGACACACTGGCTGAAGACCTCAGATGATTGAAGCTATTACTTAAATGTACCCCATACCATGCACCCCACCCATCTAGACAAGAAAACCTCACTCCTCATCACATTTCTCTGCTGAAGAAACAGCAGTCATACATAAAACATCATGAATGAAAACATAATTAGATTAAGTAAATTAGAATTCTGAAACTCAGTGTATGTTGTGTTTCTGCTTCAGCCTTCCCACATGACAACATAATTGATACCACATTACAGAGTCAGAGTAGACTAGGCTGAAAAACTACCAGTTGTATGGCAAGCATTAAGTTTTTGAATGAAAAGCATTTTGTCCATGTTATACTTTGTTCTTTCACCTTTTTCAGTTGTTCACCTGTCATATTAAAAGTAGATATCTGCATTCAGAACTCCAACCATTCCCTTGTCAATGCTGTACACAGCAGTGAGATCCCTTTCCTGCTCACTCTACCTCTATACATGGGCAGAAATTGCAATAGCTTTTCTGGCTATAGTATTGTACAGGCAGCCCTGCTCCTTAAAAATCTGCCATGAAGTCAAAAGGGCCCACATCCTCACATGTAGGTGTTTTAGCTTGTGTATAATGATGATAACACACATTTTGTTTGAATAAGGTAAGGATATCAGACTGTCTTGGAGTCTGATTCCCTTTCACTGGCATCTACTCTCCTTCATTTATATTTTTTTTTAATGGAAACATCATGTTTATTTGAAGGTAATTAAAAAGCCAAACATAAAGCATTATGTTCATCTCAAGTCTGGTGAAAAATCTTTGGTAAGAACTTAAGCCTTCTAAGTTTTCTGTTTTATCATTAAGAAAAGAATCAGAATATTTAATCTGTTTTTGCTTTTCTTTTTATTTTCCAAGTTCATCTTTTCTATATAGATTACATCACAAAAGATTGCTCTCTATTATTTGTCAAAAAAAATAGAACAATCTCTGGTCGAAGCACTTATATTATCCACAATCTACATTATGACCAGTACTGAAATGCTCTGAAGAATCTCTCAGCATAACTGTAATAAACATGCTATTTAAAAACAATCAACTGAAACTTTTACTCAGTAGCAAAAATATAGTGGTGACCAGAGTCTTTCATTTCTTGGCTGTTGAGAATGGAGTTACATCATTGGTTTGGAATGTGATAGAACATCAAGAGAACAATACTTTTAAATAAGCCCAACCAGGAAAAAAGCAATACAGATGCATTTGAGGCCCCTTAATTTCTGCTTTTGGCATAGCAATGTATTTCTATTCCTCACATGTAGCATCTAACACATATATGTAGTAATAAAAATGTAATGTAAAAATTAATAATATACAGTAATAACTTGTGTAAAAATTTTCTTATTCTCTATGTGTTTTACACTTTTGGTGTCTTTCTTGAAATGGCTTACCTTTCACTGGAATGAATGTTTACAATATTTGATATTGCATATTCTGTATAAAATAATGGATTGACTTGATGTAAAGGATTAAACTGATTTGCTCCTGCACATGTAATTATTCTATAATTTAAGGTTATACCAGTTTAGTATTAAGTGGATAACTACCCTTGATAAACAAACTTTGGGAATTGTTTTAATCACAGTTAAATATTATAAAATATAATGCCTCTTTTCTTTCTGATGTTTTGATAACTTTAGAAATCTAAGTTATTAGAATTTATTCAGATTCTTCATATGAATTCTTCAAAGAATTCATGTTTCATATTGTGAATATGAACATCACTTATTATTAAAAAAAAAACCAGTTAAAATAGTTCTGAAAATAAGACACAGATGATCACTGGAAAAAGTAAAAAAGAGAAATTTAAATGGAATCACATAGAAGCTATTGTCACGAATATTATGAACTGATGAAATTTTTGAATTAAATGAGAAAATTAAAACCTACAAATCTATGGTATTTATCAAAATACTGGTGCTATCCTGAATAATTATTTTGGCTTTTTAGCTCTTCTTTCTCATTATGACAAATTTTTAAACAAACTGGTATTACACACATATTTATTTAACCTGTGGTTCTTTGGAGTTCTGTATATTTCAATACAGTAGCAGGCAATAGAAAAGGTGTCCTGACAAACTGGAAAAGCCAACACATGTTTGATATATAATTAGTGTCCAGTAGACATGTTCTTAATTTAAAAGTTCAAAAATGAGTATGCAAACTTTCCATCTTCTACCACTCTTACTATCTTATTTTTTACATGAAATGGGAAAATAAAACTGCTGATATTTCTAGCGCAGACAACAGACTTGGTGCCATGCCAGCAGCACATTGCATTGGAATGCTGAAAAAAAAAAAAATCTGAAAGAACTCTGTGACCTGCAAAGAGCCACCAAAAGTCATTTTGCTAAAGTAGTTTAAGTTTAGTGCAGATTTGCCTGGAGAAGGATGTAGTTTAAAATTATGCTGATTTCTGTCTCATATGTAGGCTTTCAGAATATGAAACTTTTCTTACATCCAATTTCTTTTTTCTCCTTATCTCTTTTTTACATTAACGATGAGTTGGAAAGAAAAAAAAGGAATAATATTGAATATCTATGAGGGTAAAAATAATCTAACTGGAAATTAAAGAGAAAATAATGATGGTGTATTTTTAAAGTATTTGTAACTAAAAGAAACAGCAAAAAGAAAAAAAGAGAGAAAATTTTTTTTTTTCTTGATGCTTCTTTTGACGAGAAATAAACAAAAACCCAACCAAGATTTCATCACTTGGGTTCTGTCAGAGAATATTAATAAGCATCCTCAGGAAAATGAAAAATCTCTACAGCTGGATAATTTATTAAAGCACTATTATTAGATTGTTAAGGATTTCAGATTTAGCCACACCAAATACTCTGTATGAATCAAAGTTCATACAGAGATGAAATTAAATTATTAAGAACACATATGAGAGAATATACTTAAGAGCAGTCTGTGCAGATAAATGTCACCAAAACACAGACTATAAAAGAAATTCAGATTAAAAAAACCTTCCTATGTAGAACAAGCAAAGACAAAGAGAAGAAACTGACTATAAACCACCTGAATACACACCTACAAGAAGGAAAAATAACATTCTCATATATTGTAAAAAAATGCATTGCTTGAATTGGGAATGTTCCATATTATTTTTCTTGATGGCTTATATACTGTGACTAATACATTCTTTATTTTGTACATTTTTGTAGTCAAGAAATATGAAATCAGAATAATACAAATACAAACAATGAGCAGACTAATGAGAGGAATGGAGAGTCCTTTTTTACACAAGAGACTACAAGAGCTTTTTCTTGTTTAGTCTAGCAAAAAAAATCTGAATGAAAAACAAAATATGGATGAAATATGACAGCTTTCTATACATACCTAAGGGACAAAAACATCAGAAAAGGTAAAGAGACATATAATATAGAGAAAATGTTGGTGTGATAAAGAACAGATGGAAACTCTTCCGGAATAAATTCAGAAAATAATATTCTTGAAGATGGAAATACAATCCACTTGATATGAGGTGATAGGATTTCATAACCCTGCAGATTTTCCCACAGATAAAAGAAAGGTATCAGGTAGTACTGAACTCACAAACATGAAGATTGGAGAAGATTTAAGAAGTTAAGCTCCAGAAAATGATACAGAAATCTAATAAATTCTAGAGTCTAACATGAATAGAAAAATAAGTCATGAAAGGAATAGATACTGGGAAAATTTCTTGGCACTGACAAATCACTACCCAATACATTAGAACCAGCATTTGAATTTCAAGACAGCTCCAGTTTGTCTAAGGCAATATGAACAAAATATGAATAAAAACTTGTGGCTAAGAGCTTTTCATGGCCTTTTTTTCAGCTCCACTCAAAACACAGAGTAAAATTTCAGTGTTCAGTAGAGTGGGGTGGGCAGTGACTGTCAGAGAGTGTCTAGGAAGGCTGATACCAGCATTCCAGGCCTTCTCCAATTGTTTAAATTTGTATTTTTCACATGCAAGAGAATTATCCTACATGCTACTATAGGTCATTTTTCCTGAAGCCAGGCTGATGAGCTACATGAGCTCTGATGTTGAAAAGAGCAAGGAAAATGAATAGTCCTCTTGGCAGTGCTTCCAAAAGTCAGAAGGGAACAGGAGTACTGAAGTTTAAATACCCTGCTTATATGTTAGTTTTGTTTTGTATCTAACAGCTCCCTTGTGTAAAATTCATGAACAGCAGTCTCTGGCTGACAAATAGCTGCAACTTATAAATAAGTATAAATATAAGAGCCTTGAGACCTTAAGTTATCTTTTCAGCCTCAATATTTTTATTTTCAAGTGCAGACAGAAAATCTGAGATTGCATCTCTTGAATTTTCTAAGTGCCAAAATGTAGGAGGGTATATTATATTGAAATGTACTGTAGTTTCTTTGGAACGGCTTTTTTATTTCTTTCAGCATTGCTAAATCACTAGCATTAAAAAACAAAAAATAATTGATTTAAAATATGCTCATGTGAAAATATGCACATCAAAAACTGAGATTAAAGAAAGATACAGCAATTTTTTTGTTGCCACCAAGTCTGTATCACCCGTCTATCTATTTAATAAAATAACAAACAAATTATCTTGTTTATATCTGAACCATTCCCTGAGGACCTTCTGTGTTGCATTTGTAAATCAGTATTAAATCTTTTCATTAGTTAGACATCTGCTTAAGAGTGTTCACCTGTTTTTTCCATCGAAGTGTCATGTAGCAGTTCTTTGGCACCTTCTCCTCATGTTCAGTTTTGCATTGCCCTCTGAGTTCTGGATATCCGTTTAGCCTGGTAGAGCTCTCCATCACCTCTTGCAAAGTATTTCTTCTATAACATGCTCTACATCTAAAAGCTTAAATGTTTCAATTACATTCATATGTTGTTTAAGTGGAAGAACAATTCTAGAATAGCCTGATGCTATGTGCTTGTTTCTGAGACAAAATAAAATTTCCAAAATAAAGACAGTGTTTTTATTTCTATATAATAACTAGACAGAAAAACAAACAAACAAACAAACAAAAAATCCACCAGCAAAACACAGGGGGGAGTACCTGACGGTTTTTGTTTGTTTTGTGTATTTACAAGCAATCTGAAGAGTTTGCCATTAATCTTTAACGTATTCTTCCTATTATTATTCTTCATAACAGTATAAATATTTAAGTTAAATATTTTGTGAATTTGCTGTGAGGTTATTTTTTGAGGATTTTATTAAGTAAACAGCCATATATTTTAAATAACTCCTTTTTTTTTTTTGTTCTATGCTTTACCATAAAAGTCTGTGATGGCATTTTTTAACTCTGCTTCTGATGTACTGCATATTTTATTTAAAAGGCTTTTAATATAATTATTTATATAATTATATATATATTATTTATATAATTATTTAAGAGGATTTTTATATAATTAGACTGCTGTTGCTTGGAAAGTTGCAATTTTCTTTAAACACCACAAGAGAAACAAATTATATGAATATTTATCTATTTTCAGAATGTGATTTCATTTAAAAAAGGGACATCTGGAAAATGTCTGACTTTTGAGCAGCTATGAGGAAAGCCTTACTAAAAAAAAAAAAACAAGGAAACAAAGTTACACAAAAAGGGAAATCTTGTTGAACTAAACTAAATTGAGTGACAAACCAAAAAAAAGAAAACTCCATACAATGCAAGAGAAACATTGTAATACTTCATTATTAATTGCATTCAATGAGAAATGAGCAACTGATCTTAGAAGTTCTAAAAAGTCATCTCATTATATTAATTACTTTCTTTCTAGTGGGAAAACAGAAGGTTTTCATATTAATATATTCAATTGCAAACGAAAGCTATGAGAATTCTCTGCTCTTTTGACCTTATTTATGTCCTCACTCCCTGAATACATAATTTCTGCATGTCAGTAGTTCACAGAAACAGGCTTTCAAGTAGAGAGAGGTGAACCTAAGAGCCTTAAGACAAATTGTTATGGCAAAATCTTTTTTTTGAGTTTGTTGTGGTTTTCGTTTGTTTGTTTGTTTTGGGGTTTTTTTGTGTTGGTCTGCTTGGGTTTTTGTAGGTTTGGGGTTATTTTGGGGGGCGAGTTAGGTTTTTTTTTCCTTATCATATGGAAATACATAGTCCAGAGAAGAATATATTCATTAAAAGGAAACAAGGCATATTCAGAGCCTGAATGGAAAAGAGAGATGAAACGTAAGTGCAAGAGAGGAAGGGAAAATTCTGTTCCTATTCCCCAGGTTCTAAATTGCAGTCTGTCTACAGTTTCTACAGCACAGTTAAATGTTCTTTACATTTCACCATGCTGAAAATAAATTCATAAAGTTGACTGACCACATGTAAATTAGATACCCAAGAGGGGAAATTCAGGGTTGGGAGATTAACGGCTAGTAACTGCACACTGAGATCCAGATAAGTTCTTAGCATTTATCTCCAACTTGTTTGAAATACAAAACGTACCACCACTATCGTAAGAAATTCAAAGATTGTTTGACCAAAATCACAGAATCCCATCATTCATCCAGTTAATTGGTATAAGTAATTATGAGAGAAAAATTATATTAACAAATAATGTGATTACAACACATATTCTTAAAGCTATATTACCAGAGTGTGATAACACTTTAGGCTTAATAAACCTACAGAAGACAGATAAAAAAAGTGATTAAAAAGTGATAAAAAGTGATAAAACATGGAACACAATGTACTCCAGAAATTTATGGCTTTTATTTGAATTTTGTTTTAAAGAAATAAATTCAGATAATTCTTCAAATTCAGTTCATTTCACTGAAAATCAAAATCACACTTGTGATTTTGTTTCATAATTGTCTTTGTGCAATTGCAGAGTTTAAAAGAAAAAAAAACCCCTCACATATTTATTCAGTAAAGAAATGTAAAACAGAATAGAATGGCAACTATGCAAGTCTTTACAAAGAATATTGTGTATTTCCAGGGTATTCCACTGGGGTAATGTCATGAACAAAGAAACCTATAAAGAGAAACTGTTCTGAAATATAAAGATTTTGATAATTTTTCTTAAGTTTAAAAGAATAATTATCCAAAAATTGCTGCCCAAAGGACAAGAAATTTTAAGGAATAAAACTGAGTGCAAAATATTGATATTAAAGCAGGTATATGGAGGCATACATATATATAGTATGTATTTTGGCATTTTTCAGAATGAAATTAATGTCACTGTGGTGCTCCTGGGTGTTGCATATTTTGAGGATGTAAAATACTATTTTTAATATGCTAATATAGTATATATTGGAGAACTTTTTGTCTTGAATTCTGGGAACACTTGATACTTTGTGGTAGATATTTTTTGTCATTGATTTAGTTACTTTTAATGCTGTTCGGAGAAAGAAAAAAAAGACTGAATTATAAAGGCTATTGAAATTTGATTGTGAAGTGAGGATTATCACCTTGGTTTAGAATACTGCATTGAGCTAAATTTTCCACATACTGACCTCTTAGAATTATTTTTCAGGGACTCAAGCAGCAGGAACAAAATATTCAGTTGTAAATCCTTTACAAGGCTTCCATCTGAGAGCTCCTGCTTCTTGAAAAAGCTGCTTCTTGAGGGATTTAAGTTACTATAGTTATGCCATTTCTTATGGACAAAGGAAGTGAATTGATTGTTAAATCTTTAAGGTAGAAGAGGCTAGCAATCATCCTTTTCTGTCTCCCAGAGTCTCGATGTTAAACTCCACACAATCCTACTGATTTCATATTAAACCAACCTGTATGTAAGTTTCTTACATCCTGCAAAGAATAACATTTTAATTTAGTAGATCAGAGTTCACCTCTTCTATGTGCCACCCTGTTTTCCCCCCAACACCTACATTAGAGACTATAAAAAAATTGGGGGATGTACACTCAACTACAAATTTAGTGGTCAAATACAAAAAAACAGGAAACAGAACCTGAAGTTTAGAAAACGTTGGTGTAAAAGTACATATACTTTTTTCCAGTAATGTCAGAAATGTCTTCTCCAGTAATGCCAGAAACACTTGGAAAAGAGATCTTTACTAAGAGGATATACTTTTGTTTAGACCAGAGGAAAAAAGAAAATAACGTATTCCATAAGAGTGAAGGAAAGGTAGAATAAATACTGTATTATAAGAATGGAGTAAAACCACAGAATAGTGCATATGATTATTTTAAGGATGGGGAGGGAAAGAGAAAGAGATGAGTTTGAATTTTTCACTGACACACTGTATGACATTGACATCAAACTGAAACTTTCCTTAGCATGTTCTCAATGATCAGATTTAGACTTCTGATAACCACAGAAGATTATTTTGGTTTTAAAAGCATCCCAAGACAATTTGCCAGGAATACAACAGGGGTTTTTTTAATTGAAAGTGTGAGTGTGTTATATGTAATAAATTGAAACCTGTACACTGGACATGAAAAAATAACAGAACACAACTGATATATCCCTCTGTGTAAGTGAATCCTGTTCAGTGATTCCTTAGAGCCTCATGCAACAATATCAGAAACATATGACCATCTTGTTGGGAAACATGATGGTATAATAATTTAGTTTTTTGTTCGGTGAAATCTAGGGAATTTTCATGGGCTAGTTGCTGCTGAAGTGATTGTAGACTGGCTCAAGCCCAAAACTCATGAGCTATGATGTTTTTCCTGCTCTATTAAGGACAATGAGTGTGCATTATTGCATACAAATTCATTTTTAAATTATTTGTATGACATTTTTAATTTGAAAATTCATTAAATTCATGAGACTTGTACTTGTCCTTGCAAGATTATTCATAATATTATTTTTTAAAAAATTTTCTACTTTTTCAAAAGATTATAGAAAGATTAAGAGAAATATTGTCATATAAATTTATTAAAATAGATTCTCAAGTAATTTATGAATTTATTATGCAATGTATATTTTTTTTAATGCTTCCATTACAGATTTTTTTATACTTTTTTTTTTTTTTGTGCTGATTTATTATTATTGAGAGGAAAAGAAAAAGAAAACTTCCCCTAAATTGTTAATTTGTCCAAAACATGTTTCTACTTTATATCAGACAAACAACAAACACCCTAAAAATGTATGTTCTGATCTTCAGCTACAAAAGTATAATTGAATTACTGGAACAAATTCACATGTCAGCACTGAAGATAATTATTTATGTAATCATGTGACTTCCACCTCTATGATGGACTGTTTTTTGACACCATGGAGAGAAGAAAAAAAACAATAAATACTTCGAACCAATCAAAACAGTGAACTAAAGTAGGATCTTGAATCAAAGAATGAAATTATTTTAAAAGAAATATTCTGTTGGAAGTAAAACATGAGGAGTTGAATGAAATATCAAGTTCTCCTTAGCCATCTAATTTTGAGAAGCAGAAATCAGAAAATATATTTGCAAGGTTCAATTCTGTAAGCTAGTCTTGGGAACTTGTTTGGGCTTCTTTCACCATTTGATAAATTTGTTTTAAAATCAAAAAATTCATGAGTACTTTGTTTTTGTATGGACACTCAAGGTGCTGAACCCTTACAAGGATTCTGTTATACTAAGATTTGATCCTTAATTCTATAGGGAGAAATGAAGCCACATGTAAAAATATTACAGGAACACAGGTTGCCAATATTATAACAAAGAATATGACCCAAATATGTCCTGAAAAACTCAAAGCTTCAGTAATGGGCTACATAATATTCTCTACTTCTGAAGGCATTAAACATGGAGTTTGATAGGCAGCAAAATGCCAAGAGTATTAAAGCATTAACTGAAAAAAAATATTTCTTTTTTAAAAGAAAACTGAAAAATCAGGTTACAAGTCAATAAAATACAGATATTGTTAAATGTAATTTTTTTTGTGTCTTTTCATCTATGTACATTTGTGTCAAAGGTCTACATTTTGTCTCTGTAGTTACACAATGCAAGACTCATCTGAATACATGAAGATGTTTGTATCTCACCTAGTCCCTAAACTCCCTTTAGAAACAATCAGGATGATGAATAGGCACTTCTAGGGCATGGCTCATCTCATCTTAAGGCAGACTCCCAAAATAGCTCAGATTAATTGTGCCTCAAAATAAGAGTCTGTTACATAGCCTCCCATCTTACTTCTGTAAAAATGCATTAATGTTTACTATTTTATAGATATATGTATATTAATATCTTCAATCTTTCATGCAACTGCTCTAGTTTTATTGAAGAATTAAATTATACAATGTGTCTAATATAACCTTGTCCCACTGATCTCACAGGAAAGCAGGGATAATATTATTCCTTGGCAAGATACAGTACTTGTCACAAACCAGTAGGTTTCTAAACTTTACTCTTTTTTTTGATGTACCATATACGAGGTATCTGTCAGAACTGACTTAATACTATTTGAAATGGAGATAGCGCCATTGAAAAAGAACCCGTTCCCAAAACCAAAACAAAAAAACAAAACCAAAACCATAAAATACCCCAAAACAAAAATATAAAAATCACTCCATTTTCCCCTTTCAAATTTTTGTCTGCAATCCTAAAATACTTGTAGCCAAAAAATATTATATGCTCTATCTATTTCACTGGTTTTGAGTTATTCCAATTCAGTTTTATCAATTGAAAAGTTTATCAGAAATTGATATTTTATGTAGTCAGTATTTCGCATAGGGAAGTGTGTATCATTTAGGAAACCTGATAGGTTTTTCTCTTGTCCACTGTGGCACTGGTATTTGATCTCACTTAGCAGTACATATACTATTCAGAATATATTAGACAACATTATTTCTAGGGTTTTTTTATAGGTGGGATAGCAAGAGTTAAATAAAACAAGATTATTTTCCTAACCTTGGTTAATAATTTTGATTTCACTTTGGATTGTAAAGTACTTCAGAATCTTTATCAACAGTTTATCCATCAAAGGTCTTAAAACCTTTTTTGGTAATGGGGCCTTTGTTCTTTAGTGGTAAAAGTATTCAGGGCACCTTACACTAAGTACTTAAGTACTGAATTTCTCATCTGAATGTGCAGACTAGTTAGAATACAAATGGAGTCAGAAGTATTCTTCATTGATTGTATTTCTGAGGAGAGTCCTGATCTGTATTTGTTTTAGTAAACTGATGCAATATTTCACTTAGTGAGATTTTACCTGGTGCAGAGATTTCCAATACAATATGCAAACAAACGATAACTCAATCAAGTTTGATTGAAACTTTTGCCTCTAACAGATGGTCTCAGTTCAATGAGGAATCATTCATGAGTTTAGAGGTCTCCATTTCAGTCTGACATTTGAAATAATTGACAGCTAAATTAGGTTCAATCAAAGCAGGTGTGGATAACTCCAGAGCACCATAATAATCATTCCACATTTATTAGCATTTCTCTTAGGACACAAGGATCTACAGAAATCACTAGTAACAGCAGTGTTTCTACAGTAGCATGATATAATAATTATAGTAATAGTAATAGCTAATCAAAGTTTTCATTCCTGGGGAAATCCTGAAGCAGGAAGATATTATCTTCAAAGTCTCATATAGATTTCAAAGACATTACAGAAATAACAATGAAAGACTACCTGTACTAAATGGATATATGCAAAACTACCGATGGAGAGTAGTGGGAACTTTAATTAATTCCCTGTCTTCTAAAATGTTTCAGTAACATTTTTTTTATGCAAACTTGGCTAAAATAAAAGAAAAAGTGCATCTACATTTAAATTCCCTGATCTTTTTTTCTGTTTTTTAAATTTTTCTTCATGCTATGCTTAATTAAGTGTAATGGAATTATTTTAGCATTTATAGGATAATAAAAATTATTATTTTACCTAATAATTGTATATGGGTTTAGTAAAATATCTTGTTAATTATTCAAGATTATACAATTGTCCTCTTACTTCAGCAAAATATTATAAATTCTATATACAAGAAATATAGACACACTTTAATTTAGCATACCATCAAATTCACTGTGACAAATTTGTCTGAGAGTCAATACTTGCCTTCTCCATTTTCCACTGAATAATTACCTGCTTATCACATGGACTGTTTATCTACTTCAAACTCACAGAGTTACTGTTTTTTTCATGTTATTTTCCACCTTTGTTCTAACACAGATTTAAATCAGTGTAATACTTGTAGGCAGTGAAAAAGAAATGACAAAAGTTTCAAGCACTGTATGTTGTTCCAGGCTTTCTGTTTCTTCTTAGATACCCGTTGTTTGGAATAATTAAAATATCTGCTAGTCTGCTGAACTGGAATTCATTTAAATAAGCATGGAATTTTGTTATTACGTCTAAACATATCTAAGTACATAGAAGAACTAATTTTTACATACATTTAAACCTACAAAAAAAATCCTGACAAAATCTTTGCTTGAGTGGGTTTTTGTTGCTCTTGTTTCACAAAGGTTTGGTGGTGGTTTTTGTTTTATCCCACCAATGCTGGAAACATACATCTAACATAAACTGGATAAATATTCTTTAAAATTCATGAATCTCTCTGCTTGCTATGGGAGAACCCCAGCAAGAAAAAAAGCATTCTGTTGTGTATCTTCAAGAAGAACTTTTAATTTCTTTGTCATACTTCATTCTTATTAGTTATTTTGGCTAAGTAGTGCTTTCAGCTCAAACAATCCCATCTCGAAGCTCATTTTCTAACAGATATTATTACTAATTCAATCTAGAAGTTTCAGATTCAACAGGTTTGTGTTTTCCCAAGAAAAAACAAATCCCTGGAAAATGCTATAGTTTCCTTAGCACCATGTCTTTGTCTGTAAGTGTGCACACATACATAAAAGTTTGGATGTTCATTTTTATGTAAAAGCTATAATGAATTTTGACTCAAAAATGTAAGAATAAAGAAATGTATCATCGCTTTTGAAAAGAGCTGATGTAGTTTCAAATGAACGACATTTTTTGTTCCAATCTTATCCTCTAGTTTCATTCTTCCTCTGAACATAAAGGAGTTGCCACAAAACTCTAATTTACCATGAGTTACCACTCAGTACAAAACACAATGTTTTAAGTTTGCCTGGTTTCTGTTTGAAAGAAAATCAAGGCAACAATCCTATTATATCTATGTAGTCTGGTTTCAGCTGGGTTAATTTTCCTGCCAGTGTCTGGTATGGGGCTGTCTTCTGAATTTGTGCAGAACACAGGGTTGATAATGTAGAGATATTTTTGTTATTGTTGATCAGGATTTCCACAGAACCAGGGGCTTTTTTGCTTTTCCTATTGCTGTGCTGGCAAGGAATTTGGGAGTTTCTTAGTTGATTAACTTCTTCATATTTCATTCTCCTTATTTCATTAACTTCTGTCATAAGTTTCATTCATTGTGACAGTTTGAAAAGCAAGACTAAAATTGCACATTAATTTTAGATACTGTACTATCGGATCATGTAACCTCATGCTTAGTAAGACCTTCATAGATATTCTTTGAAATAAATTATTTCAAAGATAGCTTTTAATTTCTTTCTTCCTATTTTATAAAGATGTAGAACCTTAATAGATTCTCTAAAAAATGGAGGAACCTTTGCATTTTAGTGGTGTATAATAAAGTGGAAGCATTTTGTTCTCATCAGTTAAAACAACCTTTGCCATTTTATTTATCACTTGGCTTTTAAAACACTGACAGGATACTAGACAACATTTATAGAGCATGGCTGGAAGCAATATATTTATTCCCCTTAACTGAAATCCATTCACCTTGAAACTATGATCTCACAAAGGATAAATGACCCAGAAGATAAGATCATTTCTATTAGGAAATAATGCAACTGTATTCACAAAGATTTAAATTAGAGTGAAAGCATGTTTATCATCTTAACCCACTCAAGCAAATCCAAAAAGCTAATTATTTTTCTCCTCTGTATATGTGTGTGATTACACTTAACCAATTTACATTAATGGCTATTTAATTTGTAATATTTATTTATTAGTTATTCCCTACTGTACAAATATAAGAATCTACTTTTTTTTTCTATTCAGGTAATGTTCATTAAAATTGAAAAGGAATTATATGTACAAATTTAAGCAGGATAGTTCAGCCTCCAATTTTTTCCCGGTTGCTTGCTAGCTCAGTACAGCAAACAACTTTTCTTCTACTGAATTTCTACTTTCCAGAAAAGACGTGGATAAACAGTTTCTGCTCTCTATCAGCTAGGTATTTAATGAATTTATGTTCATATGTCCCTTGAATCTTGCTTTTGTCCCTTTTACCGCTCTCTTTAAATTCAGACTTTATTAGTCTTCTGTATTCACTATGTTCTATGTATTTTTTTTTTCAATTCTTCACTTTTATTTTGGCTTATAGTTTGTTCTTATTATTACTCTTATTCATGTACTTTTCTTTTTTTTTTCCTTTTTTTTTTTTTTTTTTGGTGTGCAAATGACCCAATCCTTAAAAATCTTTCCTTCATTCCATATAAACACAACAAATGGCTAAAATCCTGTCTATTTCCAGTCCATTTTGCACCCCCTACATCATCTGCAAATCAAGGAGTTATGTCACTTCCTGCTATAGGTATGAATGAAGAGAAAAAAAAAGGAAAAAAAATACAGGAGTATGGGACAAAGTTTTAAAATTTTTCACAATACAATGAAACTGGTGAAACAGCACAGAGGCAAAAACTATACTGATATAGCATAATGACATTGTACAAGATGATTGTTCAGCAAAAAAATTAGTTCAAAAACGTCCCTTATTTCCCTAGCTCCCATCTTGATTTCACTTATCAAGACCCACATTTGATAAGCTCTCTTCTGTCATCATTTTATGAACGAACCAGAAGAATATTACTTCTGTAAAATTATTTTTTTTTTAATAAACTGATTACTTTAGAGGTGTAGATGCCATCATGGAGCCTGCTACCTTCTTCCTTGATCAATCAAAGCATTCTTAATGATCTACTAAAATTAATGTTCTTTGCAATTACCATATTCATGTGAACCATGCAAGCACACTGCATGCCCTTGATAAACACAGCATAATGAAGAAATCTGTTCAAAGCTCACAGTTACAGGGAGAAATATTTGCTTTGCAAATCACTGACCCAACAACTGTCAACATCAACCAGACTGTTTAGCTATGATTGTGTAACTGAGAAATGATAAGAACCTGATTCTGGTCTGGCAGGACTTTGTATATATTCTGAAATGGCAGCACCTTTTATAGATTCTGGTGCTTCAGAAGAGGTCTGACAGGACTGCAAAGCTGATACCTAAAATTCTAGACGCCGTTTCAGGCATCTGAAGCTGGAAGGACCAAGCAGACACAATATTTTATGCTTTCAGTTCTGCTCCAGAACCAGAAATTAACAAAGAATTATTTTCTTTTAGGCCAAGTTTATGTCTGATCTCACAAAGTCCTTGTGTGATCTCTTCAGGGCATGCTGCCTATTTACAAGGCAACAAAACATTCTGCAACTTGCCTATGGTTTTCTATCAGATGCTTTTTTAATTTTTTTTCTTCATATTTTTTTTCTGTCTTAAACATGCTTCATCCTCACAGTCGATTCCACTCCTCAAAATCCACAGTGAGTGAATGTGATGTGAATGGAACAGCATATGAATGTACATGGATGGGCTAAGAGTGATCCTGCATTGGTTGCTCATCAGAAAGCTTACTTTTCTCAGTGCATTTTTCAGGACTGAAAAGATCAGCATGGGCTCATGTGTGGCTATGGGACAGGATATTTTGCCACGACAAATAAAAGAAAAATGTGACTGTATTTCAGTACACTGTGTGGATTGCCATGCAGATGTGGATACTTTATACAGAATGACCAAGCCTGGGCTCATTGAACAGTAAAGGTGCACGCAGATTACTATTTTCAGTCTTAAGTTCTAAATATAATTTTTCCTGTTAAAAGAAATTTCTCTCGATGTATGAAATGGCATGTGAATTTCATTGATTTGACTCATCCCTGCCTGTAATTCTTACCTAGACCTTAATTTTCTCTTATCTTTCATTCTGTGATTTAACTGTTTTATTTCATGTCTCTTACACATTTAAAAATATTTTCTCCACTGAAGTTCCTAACTCCTTGGCTTTACAAGTCCTCCAATACAGAATTGAAGATTTTTACGTTCCTCCAGGTGTAAATAAAATAACATCAGTCTGACCTCCCATTTTCCTTAGTCTTCCACTCATCTTAAAATCAGTTCAGAGGGTTTTAAAAAAACTCCAAAATTTTCCTGAGATTTTTGAGAAGGAAATGTTCATGCATCCAACTCATTTTCTCTCTGCTTATAGTACACATATATAATTCAATAAATTGGATAGAAAAAAAAGAGAAGAAATAGCACAGAAGGTTTTTTATTCATATATTATATATATGCATTCATACATATATATATGTATATATATATGTATATAGGCATAGAAAGTAAGTACCTAGGTTAAAATTATGAATAACAAGGCTATTTTTAATTTATTTTTTTAACCATGTCATGTTTTAACCCCAATCAACCGTCAAGCAACAAGCAACCTCTCACTCACTCCTTCACCAGTAGAATTGGAGACAGAATTGGAAAGGTAAAAGCTAGAAAACTTATTTAATACTAACAGCAAAAGCCGCATACAAAAGCAGCGCAAAACAAGGAATTAATTCCCTGCTTCCCATGGACAGGAATGTAAAAATTGGGAAGCCAAATATTCCCCAAATATTCTTCAATCACTCCAAACATTCCCCACTTCTTCTTTTCCCCAAGTGCTATACACTGAGCATGATGCTACATGGTTTGGAACACCCTTTAGATCATTTTAGGTCACCTGTTCCTTCTGTGTCTTGTCTCCACTTCCCATCCACCCCCAGCCTCCTCTCTGGAGTGTCAGTACAAGAAGCAGAAAGGCCTTGGCTCTATGTAAGCCCTGCTTAGCAAGAACAAAAATATCTTTGTATTATCACACACTTTTCAGCAAAAAAAAACAAAACCCAAAACCACAGCTCCATACCAGCCCCTGTGGTTAAAATTAACCACAGCCAACCCCAGCTCACAGTTCAGTAAGGACTTTAAATAGCTGTATTACTTATTTCATGTAAATGGATTTTAACCCTCTAGTTGTTAAGTGCTACAGCACAGCAAGCAAAGGAGTATTCTTACCCATTAGACAATTAAAAGAGTGACACTTCTTGCCAAAGAATACTTCTGATGCTAAGGGTTAACAAGGGATCTGAGGATCTATGAAGACTGAAGACTGTTAGAAGCCATCTACGAGAACTCTAACTAGTAACTATAGTAATAAAGATCTACCTCAGCAAATTTATGAACTGCAAATGTTGGGAGGGCAGTAGGCTGAGTTCTTTAAATAAAGATTATCTATGATACAGTCTAGGAATTTGCCTGATTGTATTCGGAATGTATATACTAGGAAAGATGATTAGACTTGACACCACATGGATGGCTACAGTTACAAAAAACAGCAAAAATTTCTATCTTCTCTATAAAGCAGATATATAGAGAGTTTAACCCAAGTGTATGGATTTAGTGAAAAATGACAGGCAAGCATTTTAAAGCTCATTAAAAAGAACTGCAGAGGGATGGAATGCAACAGTATTTCCTGGGTGACATGTTATTTCACATCAATAGGATTTAGATCAGGTTCATGAAAAGGTTATGGCAAAATACTTGTAGCGTAGGAAACTAACCCTAACTACTCAGTTTCCTACTTAATATTTTTGTTTCCTTCAAGGGAATAAATATCTACTATTTCCCACTATTAAACTTTATGAATTCTGCAGAAGAGCAGGATTTAATTGTTGCTATTTCTTGAGATACCTGGCCATCCTCTTATTTAATATCTTATTTGTTAGTTTTTTAAATGACACACATCTAATCACTGTCATAATAGAACCTCATTCTTGCAAGATCCATTGTCATGAGGTTACTTTACCTTTAAAAAAGTTAAAGTTGCTGAAGACTCCTGGGAGTCTTTTCTCCTGACCAATTATCGGTCATTGCTGAGAATTGACAGCAGTTTTAGCCATTGAAAAGTAGAATCAACTTGTGAACCCCACCTTAAAGTGTACAACCAGAAGTCTGTAGTGCTCTTTGTTTTCCTGACTGTGAAGGGTGGCGGAGCTCCAGGCCTCCCGTTCCCTGCCCCGGCCATGCGGCCGGGCGGGGGCCGGGCTGGGCCTGCCGTTCTCCCGGCCGGGAGATGGGGCCTGCGGGGGGCTTGCCCCGGGCCAGGTGGGCCCAATCTCTGGCTCAGCTGCAGGTTTTGCTGTAACTACATTCACTAAAAAACTGCCGAGTGAAGAAAGAGAAGGGCTCTGGGCCTGCTGCAAACAAAGACGGTGACCACGCTCTCCAGAACAGCTATAAAGAACTTTCCATCGCAGACAGCTCCAGCTCCTGTTCAGCAAAGATCACCGAACCATCTACAAAAGCTTGGGCAAAATTTTAACTCTTTCTTATCCAGATGAGACTTGCGGATTAATCTTTTCATCCAGAGAGAGAAAAGGAAAGTGATCAACATGAAAAGAGACTTTATAAACTACTAGCGGCAAGAAAGAAAAGAAACTTCAAGAAAAGTAAAGAATTAAGAAGATGCTTTAATTAAGCTGAAATATCTTTCTGTTAAAACTATGGGGATGGACAGTGAAGTCCTGAAAAGAACTCCTTTAATTCATGATAGAGTATGAGGAGGAATAGAGTGTTCAAAGTGTAAATTTGAGTAAAAAGCAGAGTAATTGTGGTATAGTGAAGTGCTGAGAGATTTGAAGCCTTGAGAGGCAATGAGAAAACTGTTTTCTAGTAAAGCGCACAGAGACAGATGAAAAATACTTTTTTTGCCTTTGACTAACTTATCCTTAAAAATGCTGTCCTCAAACTCATAGCCCATAACACATTTCAGAGTGATGTAGAATGAGAGGGGTGAGCTTTGATAACAGCAGCTCTGAGCAGCTGATATCAGAAAAACGAGAAACTATAACAAAAATAGTTTTCTTGTGAAAAACTCCATAAATTAACAGAAAAGAACTTCTGTTTCTTTACAGAAACTGATAAAAAGACTGTAAAGAGAATTAAGATTATTTAAACCATCAAAATTATAAAGTTTTTGTCTCTGTTGTCATGTGAACAAAAGAATAGTAGGCAGTGAGAAATGAAAACGTTTTTTCTAAAGGTTTATTCTGGTGTTCTTATTCTTGTAGTTTGTCAATAAACTTTCTTTACTCCTTTTAAGTTTTATGCCTAGTTTATTCTTATTTTAATCCATATCTCACAGCAAAAAATAAATAATTCTTTTTCCCCCTTTTTATTAATTACTGATTCAAAACCACGACATCCATTCTTCTGTTTTGAGAAGACAGTAGGTCAAGAAATAAATTTTAATTCAGGTAGTAAACTATAGGGAGAATCAGAAAGTTAGCATATTACCTCTTGCATAAATATTAGACATCCAGATATTCAGTTTATTCAACTAAATACTGAGTGGTACACGTTAATCTTAGTTGAAGTACAATTTATTAAGAGATAGATAAGCATAATAGAAAATAAAACTGAAGATGTAAACCTTGAAACAACCATTATGTTGCAGTGAAATATCTTGACAGGCACTATTAATCATTTATAGAGGATAACGTAATAATTTTCATGCAGTATTAAAGTCAGTATAAAATCCTTCATCAGTGGTGAAAGAATATTATTCTACCTACACAGTACAAAAGAGCTCTAGGGAACTTCACTATTTCATTAATAAATTTTTAAAATAAATTTTAAATGTGGAGTTGAGTAGATCTTGGCATCTTATGGGAAAAGAGAACTCACAAGGTATGAATACCATGGAAAGAGTCATGCACACTCCAGAACATAAACTTGGAAGAGATAACATTTCAAATAACACAAATCCCATTTTTGATCTTATGTAATAGGTTCTTTACATAGTCAAAAAATATTAAAAAATATGTTTTGAGTTTTCAAACAAATACCTCAGGATTTGTTTGAAATACCTCAGTATAGTTCTTATTCACTATATGATGAAGTAACAGTACACTCACTACATATTTAATGAATTATATAAAGCTGCAGAAATAAAGACTTAGGGAAGTATTGATCAAAGCACTTCTGGATGTCCTGGACGATTCATAGAGGCAGTTATTACTATTTTCATTTTCACACAGCTACAAACATAAAAAACAAAACAGTTGAGCAGTGTTCAGAAACACAGCTTCTGAATGAATTAACTGTCACAGCTCATGCATGTGCATCCTCTATTGTCCTTTCACATGATGAAGAGAACAACAGAGCTATAAAATATTTTCAGTACAATAATATAAAAATTGATGGTGTTGCATCATCATCTGGGTTATGTATGTTTTTCCTGGCTTCAAAGCATGCATTTCATTGCATTTTGTTCAAAACAAAGCATTTTCTTGTCATGTTTAAAAAGAAGATGTACACTACTTGTGGACCAAATTTGATTTGTACACCCAAGTAGGACACGTTCAAAAGCACACTATGTGGATATCTTATATAGAAACCAGGATGTCAAACTGAAAGTCAGTGTAACAAAGACCTGATTGTCTAATTATGGTGCAAAACGTAAGAGAAACTGAACAGATATGAATTTCTACAGCTGTATTGACTTCAGAGTACTTGTATGATAAAAAAATCTAGTCTACTTGTTTCTTTTGCAAATTCATGTAAACTCCATCTTCCAAATAATGTCCAAATTATTTTCTTTCCTGGAAAGTATCTTTTTTGACACCATCAGTGTAATATTTCTAGTGAATTAGACTTTGAATTTGGACATTAAAAATCAAATAATATAGAAATCATAATGTATGTGAACCAAACAAGCTTATGCTTAGTGGGGGTGCTTTTTTCTCTCAATAATTTTTATTAAGTACTTGTTGACCCAAGTAATTACTCTATTTTAATATACAGCAATGAGGAATGTACAAGAAAAGGAAGTGAAAAAAGTGCATTTATGATTTTTTTTTTCCATTGAAATTAAATCTTTGTGCGAAGATTAAAAACACAGAAAATTAGCATGGTGGTCAAAAATAGCATAGGATAGGAAGAAAATAAGGAAATACAATAATCAGGTGATTAACAGTGTTTTATGCATGTAAATAGATATAATACATTTTAAGAATAAGAAAATAATTAAAGACATGGTTGATGGCTATATATTTTTATCATTTTCCCTTCCAGAAAACCTTGGATTTTTTCTCTCATTTAATAACATGTGGTAGGACATCCTAGTGAAAGGAAAAGCAAATAGACACATTTCCCTATTTCCATATCAGTGGACTACAGCAAGGAGAATTCATTTGAAATGCAAGTAGGCTAAAACTGGATTTTTCCCCCTTTGTGACACAATGTTCCTGGCTGAAAATGAGAGGAAATATTTTGGGGTTTTTTGATGCATTTACTGTGAAGGTAAAGCAACAAAGGACTTAATGGCACTAATAGCAGTGAGTCTGTACTGGGGCTTTTTCATCTGCGACCTACAGAGGCAAAAAAAAATAGAAGTCTAATATTCTGAGAGTAATGGAGAATGGTGTTTACTCCATTACTTACTAGTCAAAGGTCTAGGGTGCCAGATTCAGAACAAATAAAAGGGAATACTCAGCTACTGAACTGCTTGCCAGAGGACATTTTGAGTGCTCTAAGTTTATGCGTGTTCAAAAGAAGATTTGGACAGATTTTTGAAGAAAAATCCTTTGAGGTCTATAAAGAAGAAAGAAATCACACATGAGTCAGGAAGACCTTGAGCCACAAATCATTGTACACCGGGAGAATGCAAGCATTTGGGAAAACACCACTACACGTGTCCTTTTCTTACACTCTTTTCTAAGAATCTACATTGTTCCAGTCAGAAACTGCACACAAAACTATAAGAATTTCAGTACTGAATTTCCATGCTCTTTTTTTGTTATATTCTCAAAGATGTCATTTGCAAGTAGGAACCTAATACGTGTCTGTAGTCTTGAAAAAAACTTAGGTGAAGAGTTCTATAAAGAAACAATAATGAAAACAGCAGTACAATAGTAAATAATGCATTATTTTAACATTAATTCAAGTCACATCATCAGTAAGGCCCTCTTTGAATCATCTTGTAACTGCTGCAAATGTATTTTGAGTTCAGGACTCCCAGTAATTCCAAGAATTTCTTTGTTTCAGCCTCCCGAAGAGGTAAGCTTTTCTTCTGTTTTGAAGTCAGTTGAAGGTTGTAAAATTGTTCAAATATATAATCATATATTTATGTTTTTGAAATATAAACATTGAAATTGAAATATCAACACAAGTACAGTTGACAGCTTCAACTTAACTCCTCTATTTTTTTTTCTTTCAGAATTCCAAAACAAAATGAAAAGATACATTGCCATAATCAGTTTCATTATGTTGTTGCTACTCATGGTCAATTTAGTTTATGATAATGTGATGAAGAAGACATATATTTAGTTGCTGAGATTGGAAATGTTACAATGGCAATTGTAATCTTATGACAAAACTAATTTTTGTTTGGTTAATATTGTTATCATAGCTTTGTTTTCTGGCTTAGCTGGGAAAAAAAGTAGTTCTCTATAGGCTAGTAAATTTCATATGCCAGGGTTTTAATAGCAAATGTATCTGAGTTCAGAATAGAAATTATTCCTTAGTAAGAAATAGTTTAACAAGCGTAAAAACATAGTTGCTGAAGCCTTTTTATAGATCCTTGAACTCACGATCACATATGGATCATTGACAGAGATAATTTTAAACTTGCCCTGAGATCTCAGAGCATACATCATCATGCGTGGTTGTGACTATGCTGTTATTTCCAATGACAACAGAAATAAGGGCTTGTTAAGACATATTTTATTGCAAGACTCACATTTAGTGGCAAATTCAAACTCAGTATTTTGAAGCTGTGACAATACCTTAGCACAGAAATGCTGCAGTGCTGAAGGGCTAGATGTTGTTATAGGGTATACTACAAGTAATTAAAACTGTTTAATAGAAATACCTACCTTTTCTTTGCAACTATGCTTTTCTCTCTTTATTAATCTAAGAATAAAACCATATATTTGAGTTTGTGAGGAATGAGGAGTAAAACCACACAAAGTCAGTAAAAACAATTTTACATTCAGTCTGAGTGTATTTCGCAAGAAAAGTACTGAAGCTTCACTTTTTCTGGGTGGTTACTGTCTAATATTTAGTTCTGCTGAATTCCTTTCTTAGACCAATTGGGCCAATATATTTTTCCAGATCCAAAGAGGTCATCAGTGCAACTCCATACTGGTTTTGACTGGTATAGAGATTATGCTTTTCATAGTAGCTCAATAATGGTACTGTATTTTGGATTTGTAGGCATCCATTGTGGTCCTCAAGTCAAGTGAGTTTCTAATGAATCTTGTAACTCCCAGACTGGTCACACAACTTCGGTTCCCCCTTCCTATTGCCTAAATTGTGTGAATAGGTATATGTGCATTTGGAGTGCTTAGACTTATGGTTCTTGTCTTTGGAAAGGGTTGGAGAGCAATCCTCACTACTCAGGTACATTTGATCATCCTCTCTGTTTTTTTATGGATATGCAGAAGTCACAGCTTTGGATTATACATTCAAAATTCATTAGTTTAAACTACAATTCATTGTCATGTATTCATCTGCATGAAGCACTGATTTCTGTCTACACTCTTATCTCTGGTTAAAGAGAAATGGGATTCAAATAAATTTGAAGGAATTTTTACATCTTCAGTGAATTTTTTTGAACTTGTATGAAATGACATTTCACAAACTCCAAATTGACCTTGTTTTAGCTTTACTCAATAAAAGACAGATGCAATAAAATCATCATGCACTTTTGGAGTCATAGTCAAGACTAATTTGACCCAAAAGCTATTTAACTAATATGACCCAACACCATCAGAATCTTGTGTGATGGAAATCAGTAAATATTCATGAATACACATACAGATATAATTTACAACAAGCAAGAATATACACCCACGAGTTTCTTCTTCGAGAAAAAAAATATAGCCCTGCAGCACTTTCACTAATGAGCCTAATTCTTCATATACAATTATTTCATTTTACTGAAGTTCAATGAAAGTAAGGGTTAGGCCAGTATAGTTACTGTAGCTTTTCCTTAATGAATAGAGCCTAAA
The DNA here is from genome assembly GCF_030490865.1 of Poecile atricapillus. Lineage (NCBI taxonomy): Eukaryota > Metazoa > Chordata > Aves > Passeriformes > Paridae > Poecile > Poecile atricapillus. Next base: position 46,770,947 of record NC_081249.1, on the reverse strand, counting down.
GTGCTATAGTTAGGACCTTAGTTAATTAAACATTAATCTCTTCATTTATTGTATGTGTAACTTAATTACAGAACTAGTTTTAGAGTAATTTATCATATTTGGATTATGAAAGAAAAAAAAATCTGTTTAATCATAATTTAATCAAACAAGCAATTCATCAATTAATTCAGCATATCACACCTACTCCACAGCTCTCTAATTAATAGTTTAAAATTCTCAGTTCAGAGTAAAATAATGCCTTCACTGATACCTTGGAGTCAAACTTCAATATCTCTCTCTAGGTTTTGGCAAACTTATTTTATTTCACAGTTAAGATGAAAAAGCTCTTCAGATATCATTAAGATGCTATTTTCTTCCTAATGAAATCAGCCAGAGATGAAAAATTTATTTTATGTTTGGTTTTTTTAAATTTTAATTTCTCATTTGCACCTTAAAGTAAACAATCATCTCCTTCTGTAGCTGTGTGCACTCATTTCTTCCTTATGAAATAAGTTATATCCCAAGAAGTACAATAAAAAGTTCAGAAGTTCCAACTGGAAATAGTTATTCAGATTCTATAGAACTATAAGCCCACTTCTTTGATTCTAACTTAACATTGTTACATCTCTTAGAAGAAATGTTTAGTCACATTTCACAGCCTCCTGATTTACATTCTGCTGGTTGAAGTGATATGATTCAAATGAACAAAATTTTTTTAAAAAAGCAGATTTAAAAACTATTTAGAGAATAGTCAGAAAAAAAAATTCTGATGCATGAATTAAGTTCTTCCTGTGACATAAGTTATTCTAATAAAACTGCAGTATCAATTTTGGTATGCACATTAATGTTAGCTATCAAGATTTATAAAAGGATTCTTATTTTCATCATTAAGTTATGATAACAAGATATAATTCCATTTTCATATGGTTGCATTATTACTAAACACTTAAAATTAACATATTTATCAATAAATAATTTAATTCCTAAAGCAAAATAATTTTCATTGCTTCTTTTTACTCCAGTCATTCTAGTATGCATTTTGTACATGTATTATTTAAAGGTGATGTAAACAAAGGTTGAGGAAATAACAAAACTTGAAGTAATAAAGTTTGATATACTGCTTTGCTAATGGGAATTGAAAAACTGGTTTTTTCAAAGTGCATTTGCCTTAAATCTTTCAGTTTTAGAAAACTGAAAGAACTTGTTTATCTTTTTATGGATAAAGGAGATGAGTGGTAGATCATTTCAAGCGTGTGTGTGTAAATAAAAGGGGCAAACTAACAGGCACACTAATACATTTTCAAATAGATTAGAAATGCCCTCAACTGGCATTTTCTGTTAAAAATTTGGTGAGATACTGAAGACTCAACTGCTAAGTAGCTATTTCTATAGAACAGTTTTCAGACCTTAATTAGAAGTAAAGACTAAATATGGAAAACGTTAATCTGCATTTCATATGGAAAATAAACTGCTATATACCCAAACTTCCTGGGAGAAAAGAAATTAAGATTATATGAATATACATTTTTCTTTATGAATTACTCAAAGAAGGCCAAATTCAGACCTTAAGTATATATTGACGTAAGCAGAGTTGCACTTCCTTAACATTAACCTGAAATCATGCCTCATCTGCCCCTTGCAAAGACTACAATTAACATAAAAATAGCAAGAAATTTAAAAGGTATAAGTCTACTTTATTTGTCACTAAAAGATGAATAGATGCTATACCCTGCTTAACAATATTTGGGGTTCTGCTGAGCTTTGATGACCTACTGTTTTCCATGCTACAGATCCATAATTGAAAAGCCATGGATCTTAGCTCTCCAGCCTCTTCAACAGAAAGGTTAAACTTGTGAAAGCTATTGTTTAATAGCTTGGGTTTAACTCAGATGGCAACCAAGCACAACAAATCATCATTTTTTTGAAAGATAGGTCGGGTGTGCAAAAAGACATTGACTCTGTTCTTTCCTTTTGGTGCAGAAGTTGGTTGGATTTTTTCTTCCTAGAATGCTGACTCCAAATAAGCACAAGGTAGGCATTTCTACATGTACCTTATAATATTTAAAGCATTGGATGAAACACACAAATTAAATATGGTTTCTATAATGCCAACAGCAAATCCACAGAATTCAAAATTTAAATAACAATATGTTCAGAAGTCAAGTATTAAAAAACTTGTTTATGATTTGGAAATATCCCCGTATTTAGTATTTCTACTTTTCTAGATCCTCTGCAACCTAATAGTTGACCCTTCTAAAATATGACAATCATTTAGTTTCTGAATCCATATGGTACTGCTCACTGTTACTGAGGAACTGTAATGCTGTAGTTTTATTAGTAGAGCTTTCATTACTGACAGAAACTCCAACATCATTTATACCCATTAGCCCCTTCTTGTTTCCAGAATTACCTGCAAGCACTCTCAATGGGCAGGAGCCAATGGGCTCTATCATTACAGAAACTTCTAGACTGTTTTTGGGAGGAGTGATTTCCCTTACTGTGGTCACTCGTTCTCCACAGCTTTTAGGTAACTGTCATCTTGTTTACCTCAGCATCTGATCAACCACAAAAAAACACTGAAATTCAAAGACTTATATGTTCCTTGTGGTTTCCATTTTTCCTTTTCCATTACCATGAAGTGTTTTATTTGTTCCTTGATTATGTCACAAGCACTCCTCAGCAGAAATGACATTTTTACTTTGCCAAACCCATTGGCTCTAATTTTGCTTAGTATATTATATGGTGACACAATTACTGTTAGAATAAGGCAGAGTGATGGGGTCTGGGATGCTTCTTGACACTGGCAGATACTTTTTTTGATGCTGTAATTTTCCATTTGGCATTTTCACAATGATTTTTCATGATTGACACATCAAAGATGATAGCATTAGGAGATAATATTTTATCTAAAAGATAAAGAAGTCATCCAGGTATCAGTGGAAACTTGATGTGGCACTGCACCGCAGCTCTGGCTAGCTCCATGATGGTCTTTTGTATGCCAGGGCAGGCAAGTGCCAAGAGTGGGTAATCACCGGGGACTAAGCTTTTCCCTCAGTGAAATCTCCAGAGCCTTGGGCCACCCCAAGCTCTGTGGTGCACAGCATCAGGGGGGAAGGCAACAAAGTAGAGGAGTCTCTCTTGGATTGAAGTTCCCAGCAATGGTTTTATTAGGTTGGGGAAAAGAAGAGATCCACGCCCAAAAGGGTCAGGTCCAGGAAAGCCTCGAGCATTGCCGTGCAGGGAGTTAAGTACAGCTCAATCTCCAGGGGCAGGTTCAAACCGTAGACCAATGGGGAATCCCAAGGGGAGGAGTAAGGGGCGGGATCACAAATTCAGGACCAATAGGGATACACAGAGGGAGGGAGCAAGATACATTAACCAGTGGTGTCTTGAGGGAAAAATGATTGACACAGAAGGGTCTGGAAGAAGGGGTGAGGTTTACAATAATGGATAGGGAGTAGGAGCAGGGCTAAGGTGACTGGCAGGGAACATTCAAGAAAAGGAGGAGGGGTTTACATAACTGACAACTGGGGCCAAGCCAATACAATCAATAGGGGGAAACAAGAACATACCAACAGGTTTTAATGAACTTTTGCAAAATTAAATAAACATACTTCAACAGAAACTGTAGCTACATTCCAAATGAAACATAAAGAATGAATTCTTGGTACATTTTCAGATTGGTAGAATTAATCTCATATATCCAATACATTCAAAACTCTCCATAATTTGTATAATTTTTTATTAATAGAGACTGGTTGTGTTTCTGAAGTACTTCTTCAGCTTCTCATAAATACTAAAGCATCATTTAGATTCCAGTACTCTGGAAATTTAGCCCTGGAAACTCAGGAGTGTTATGAACCAGTTTAAACACAGATGAGCAAAGGAAACTAGACATCTGTGAATAAAAGAGATCAGACCCAGTTCAAAATATACCAAAAAAACATGACTAAAACCAAACAAGGTTAGATGTTGATGCCAAAAACTTGACGTATTTTATTCAATAGTAAAAGAGTCAAAGAAAAAGAAAGAGGAAAAGAAAGAAATAGAAAAAGAGATGTGTGTGGAACACTGAGTATAGGCTTTAAAATGTCATTCTGTATGTTTCAACATAGGTTTTTTTTGGCTTTTCTAAAGATGCCCAGAGAACACTTATAAGAAACTGTGATTCCCAGCAGAGTACCCAAGTCAGCACACTGTTTTGTAGATAGAATTCCCTCGTCTGTAACTTAAAGGAAGATGTTTGTTGTCAAGAGAAATAAACCTCTTTGCTCGGAATCCCAAAACTAGTTCAAGCACAGTTATTCAAACATATGTATTGAATAGAGAGATATCTTTTTGCTGCCAGCCTATTAATGATACACCATTTCTCTGAATGTAAGTTATCAGGAGGTATCTCACCCTTCAATGGATCTGGAAACCATACTTTGCTATAATGTGGCTGAAGCCAAGTACTGAATGTTCAGCCAAATGCTTTGGATCTCATTCAGATCTTAATTGCAGGCAACAAATGAAATACTACTTGTAATTAATTATGTTTGTTTCCTTTTTGGATGTACATCTCAAGTCTGTATGATTCAGGAAATGTTTATATTTCTCTAATTGAATCAAAGTCTGCTTAAAATCTTTTAATTTGTTATGTTTTACTTATAATTCTATTGCATGGAAGAGGTAATTTTGCCAATGAAATTAGCAGCTAGATGTACACTTCAGAATAAAAAAATATAACAGATCACCTATAAAACATAATTTCTGTGGCATGAAATGTAATTTATAAAATGAAAGTTAAAAAAATATTTTTTTATCTCAAATAAATTTATTTTCTATGAATTATAAAAATATTCCCACTGCAGAAATCATATTCTGAAAAGCTTATGATTAATTTTTCCTCAAACTTAAAAAATTAGATGTGCCATTTCACTAGGTATGCAAATAGGGACAATGCAAGTGGAATTAATTTTAGCCATGCAAAAAATATAGATATTTTTTCAAAATTAATTAAGTAAAGTTTCTAATAGCTAATGATTTTACAGCATTTAGTGCTAAATGCCTTGGAAGCTACAAAAGACTGAATTTCAACTAACTTACAACTTAAAACCTTGTAGAGAAACTAGAGAGCCATGTAGCCCAAGCGTTAAAATGGGACTTAAGTCTCTCTTCTCACTGAAGTCAAATGAAAGTTTTGATGCTTATTTTCTTGAATATATTGCTTCATGCATGATAGGTTAAACCTTCAGAAATCCAAGCAAACACTGAGAAAAAGATTGTGACTTTTCTCTCTGAAGATGAACTTTGTAGGTAAGAAGTTCATATGGACTGTTTTCTCATCTCTTAATGAGAGACAATTAATCAGCTGAAGTTCACACTTCATTAAAAGACTTACCAACTGCATCTGGCACTTCTAGTCTTAAATGGGAACAACTAGGTAATTTTGCAGTATTTGCGAGAAAATCATGCAATCATGAATCATGAAGTTCTCCTTGTGAGTCTGTCCTCTTATAGTCCTCTGTAAAAGCAGCCCAAGACTAAAAAGAACAACAAAATTTGAAATACTGCTGCTTTTAGTATTGCTGAAAAGAATTCAGAAAATGTACATACAAACAATATTCTGTTGTTCTTTCTGCCCTACAAAATACCTTCCATCTGCAAAGTTTGGAGCAACCAGCATTTCCTTGCAAAATGTAATTTACTCCCGTGTCAGTAGCTGTGGTGGCATGTATGGCCTGAGAATTTCAGAAAGGGTCATAGTTGTGCCTCTTGGGCTTAGGATGACTTAAATGACAATTTCCAGTATAATTCATTTCTTTCTGTTGAGAAGGGCTTGGGGGTGCTGGTGGGTGAGAGGCTGGACATGAACCATGGGCACTCCCAGCCCAGAGAGCCAAACGTGGGCAGAAGGGACAGGGAGGGGATTCTGAGACTCCATTTGCAGTGCTGCATCCAGTTCTGGGGTTCTCAGCACAAGAACATAAACCTTTTGGACCTAGTCCAGAGCAGACCAAGTTGATCACAGGCCTGGAGCAACTCTACTATGAGGAAAGGCTAAGAAAATAGGAGTTGGGGTTTTCCAGCCTGGAGAAGAGAAGGCTCTGGGGTGACTTTGTTTTAGCCTTTCAACACCTGAAAAGGGCCTATTAGAGGGGTTGAGTGAGACTTTTTACAAGGGTATGTATTGATATGACAAAGGAGGATGTCTTTAAACTGAAAGTAGGTTTAGATTAGATATTAGTAAGAAACTATTTACTGTGAGGTAGGTGAGGCAGCGGGACAATAAAGTTGTGGATGCCCCAATCCTGATGTATTCAAGTATAAGCTGGATGGGGCCACGAACCTCGTGTAGTGGAAAGTATCCCTGCCCTGTCCCTGTCCATGGAGGGACATAAAACTAGATAATCCTTTGCATCCCTTCCAACCCAAATCATTGTTCAATTCTATGGCTCTATTTCATGGAATTTATTGTCAAAAAGTTACAACTGTTTCAAAAGAAAAAGGCATAGCAGCACACAATTCCTTGCTCTCCTTCATCCCAGTGGATATTTTACACCCTTTCAATAAGAAACAAACACTTTTTTTCTTAAGCTAGTGATAAGCAGACATTTGATGTACATGTGTAGCACAGAGAAGCAATTTACTTTTTTTTCCTCTGTCCATTAATTCCATAACCTTCAGTGTGTGATCATTATCTAGGCACTCTGGGCAGAACAGGACTGCTTGATTTACTTGGAATGCAGATGACTGTCTAATTTAGCATTATATAGGTAAGAGCAGGCTCAAACCAGCATTAAAATCGCCCGTCTGTTTCTCTGTTGCTTTCTTCTTAAAGGCACAGGTAAAACTGTGAATAACATATGGCAAAAAGTAAATAATCTTTATGGAACTTAGTGTGTCATGTTTCAGATATGCAATTTAATAATACTGGGTTCCCCTTTGCATTGTGCATTGTCAGTAATTTCTAGGGGACAATGATTAAGCAGCCACAACACTTTGCTGCAATTCATCATTCTTTGAGTTGCAAATTGTTGAAAAGAAGTTGATCTTATACATTTCTAAGAAATAACTCTGAAGCAGAATGTTCTTGCATTTGAAGAAAAAAAACACTTTTCCCCCCCTAATTAATTTTTCACTTAATACTGAAGCAAATAGTCCATACTGGTACCAACATTGATTGTGGTTACATTTATTCCTTTTACATTATTCCTTTTATTGGAGCATGCTCTAAAAGAGACCTGCTCTTTAAGGCATTTATTGCACCTCTTTTAACATTTCCGTATGGTTCTCTATTTTGATCCAGGTTGGGGCCCAGTGGGGTAGAGTCTTGCAGAGGTAATGTACAATTAGCTTGACAAAAGGAGCCCTATAAATTGGCTTGTATGAAAAGGGCAGGAAAGGGCATTGTGTCCCATTGAATCTTTCTCACTTAGTATAAGTCATTAAATACTAATTAAGATGAGGAAATTAGGAGTGATACACTGTTACTGTTGTAATTCAGAGAGTGACTTCTTTAAATTAAGAAATCTAGAGCACATTCCAGTTCTGCTTTGCAGCAGTATATTCCAGTTGATGGCAAGTCTAATTATTTTAGATAACCATATCTCAGCAGAAAATTGGGCAGCAGAGCTTTGCATATGTGTACACACACATAACACAAAGTTCCAAGACAAAAGTATGATACAAAGCAAGAACAGTACAGGCTATTTATATAGGGGTAATTCTGGAGAAGACAAGAGTATAAATTGTAATACTCTGGAAAACTGGAAAAGAAGACCACACATTAAAATAGGCAATTATTCACAGTAGACTACTTTTTAGAGACAAAATTTTTCTTAGCAGCATCTGACAGTATCTTGTAAAATAAGAGATGCCCATGTTTTCTTCAGCCTTTCAAGAAGCACAGAGACATTGTGCTGAAGTTTGGGGTAGATGTCAGTAGTTCATTCTCTATTAATGGTCCTGATAAAGAATAGAGTATTTTCATGTCTGTTTTGTTACTGGAATACAGTTGCACATTTTCAGTGTACAGAATAAGATTTCTTATTCTGATGTTGTTATCGAATTTCAGGGAGTTGTGTCATTTAGCTGAAATATTTCATTACATTATTTTGACTTGAAGAAAACATCTGTGATGCAGTAGAAATTAAATCGCTTGAGATCTGCATGTCCTTACAAAATACTTACTGGTTATGATTTATTTTTTCCTAAAATAAGATAAAATTTGTTGAATTATTTAGTTCATCCAGGAGTTTGGTACACAAATTCTGCAACAGTCTCTCTATGTGCCATGTGGATAGCTACTGTATCGCAGGTTTACTCCATAACTCAGATGAGGACAGTTTTGTAACTTCTCTTGCCTTGTCAAAAGTGGACATGACTTTTTTTATAAAGACCTGTCAGTTCATAGACTTGTTCCAGGTTAGATGAAATAACATTTTAAATTTTTTTTTACACTAAGCTCATAGTTGTGGCAATATTTTTCATCTCTAGTGTTTTGTATGGTACATCCTTAATTCCAAACTCCTTTACCCTCTTTTCCCCACTCTAAGCAGTGCAGAAGGATAAAGAAAGAGAGCCTGTGGTCATCCTGTAGCAGATTTTAAGCCACATGTGGACATTTTTGCTATGATATGTGCAGTATTTTGTCAAGTTGCCACAAAATGAAGTTGAGAATAATTCCATATTCCTTGGGTATATTCAGTGAAAAGTTTTAAGCGAAAGATTTTGGTAGTTCCGACTCCTCACCTTTGAATTACAGTTCACCAGATTATTCATTATGCAGTAAGATTTTGATGTTTAGCAGCACTGAGTACTGAAGTATTTGTGTTTGCTACCCTATATGCACATTCTTATAGACAGGAGCACACAAAACAAACTTGAGGGAACAATAGCAGGTCACGCATATTACTTGACATCAGAAACATGTTTGAGACTAGCTGTAGGATACTGCTACTGAGGGATACATCTTCTAGGAGAGCCAGAGACACTTCATGAGTACAGGACTCTGAGGTTAGACTCACTGCATAATGTGACAGTGATCAGAAATGCATTTTCATCAGAGACTTTTTGACATCACAAGATGCAGCTGATGCATTAACAGGTTGTATTCAATCTGGCCATCAGCATACTATAAATAGTAATACAGATACTGGAGATCATTATAAGTTTTGGTGGAATGAAGTTTACACTGAATGGCAGTTCCTAAAGTTACTTTGAATCCTTGGAAAATCTTCAGGAAATAAAGTATTAGTACTGGTAGTTTATCCAATTGTTAACAAGTTTATTTAATGCTTACCAGAATATGCCATTATTAGGCTGGAACTCTCTCTACCATACCAAAGTCCCTAAAACTACAATTATCCGCTTGATATTAAAATCCCCAGACAATATTGTTTGACTAATCTAATTGTTGTTCATTAATTATCTTTGCTGTTAATATTATGTGTTGCTGTTATTATCAGTGAAATACCTTCAATTCTCATGATTTGGCCCATTACTAAGTCTCCTGTCTGAGAGCAGAGGAAAACTGTTATATCTATAAACTCAGAAGTCTGCTAAGAAAAATGAATGCTGCAAATAAAGTAAACATATATTTAAAAAAAAAAAACAAACTAAAAAACAGCAAAACTAATAAAATGCCTGAACATCTCATCCCAAAGCTTAAGTTACCCTTACATTGCTTATGCCCAGTAAATTCTTATTTCTGTCCTCCATCAATTGTAGTTTTGATTGCCCAGAGAATAACCTTCCATTTGCTCATTACATCAGACTCAGGCTCAAAAAACCCAAAATTCTTCAAAGTTGGGAAAAAAATCAGTATAATCACAAGAAAAATATATATTTACTGCTGGGGATATTTGCTACAAAAATAATTTTTTTCTTGGAAGCTGAGTGTGATATATTGGGAAGATGTTATGTTATTTACCTTAAGATAAAAAAAGTGAAACCTTTGCCTTTAAACTCTTTATTGCCTTTCAATGTCTACTATAAGCTCTGATATTGACTGCAAAATTCTAGTACATAGTGCTTCCAAATATTTATATATATCACTATTCTGGAAAATGTTTGTCTTGAGATATAGGGGAAGATTCTAATTTAGATGGTCTTCTCTTCATGAAAATTTCTTGGACAATTTCTTGCTTCAAAAATGTCTTCTGCCTGGCCACAAATACAAAAGCTGATATTTCTTTTCTGGTAGCAGGCAGGGGAATCATGGCTTTTTACAGAGCAGAGAAGAATCATTAAAATTGCAACAGAAAAGCCACACAAAAAATCTCTAATGGGACATATGTTTATAGATCCAGTGTTCATTCAAATTTTGCATCTCTGTTGCAGGATCATTAAGAGACTATTTCTGCAGTGAAGAGCTCTTCTTAGAGCCTAATTCTTATCAACAGTGATGACTATTTATGATTTGTTTCTGGATATTCCCTCATGAAAGGCACAGCTGGGAATAAAGCTATTGTAATGCTGTAGCTCAAGAAACGTTATTACCATCATTGAAATTGTCAATACAAGGGAACTGGGGAGAAAAAGTCTTAGCAACTGAGACACCAGCAAAAACCTGTATCTTCAAATAAGCATGCATTGTTGCATTCAATTAATATGAAATCTTTCTTTAACAATTGAGAATTAAATGTTAAGGAAGTATACTAATGATCAGTAAGTGAATGATAGATTAGTGGTTCTGATAGCTGCAGTCTTTGTTAATTCTTATTTTCCAAGATCAGGAGAGACGTGATCAGGAGCCAGGCTGAATGAAGCTAAAAGCAAAGAGACTATCTTCTCTGGGACCCAAACTCCAGTGTATATCACCAGTATCTATAAACAATTCCCACAGGTCAAGATCTGCCTGGCATGAAGAATTACTTGTTGCTTTCATAAGCTGAAAAATCAGATGGGTCTAAGTTCTGGGATCTGGGTGGTATCACCTCATTCAGGCATGTGTATCTGGGTGCTGGTCACTTGGCTCCCTTTTAAAGCTACAAGATGAATACTGCTATCTTCCTCTTATGTGACTATGCCAAGTCATATTTCAATATATGCCTGGGTAAAAGGCAGACAGAATAATATCACAATTAGGCCTGAACCACTGCTAATCATGCTGAAACACTGATAACAGCAGAGAGTTAAGAGACTTTGCATTAGTTCTGATGAGACCAGGGCTGGACCATGTTGAATTTGCTTTACCCAAATTTATTTTAATGCTTGCAGGAAGATTAAAATTTTATATATTTATTTATTGAAATTTAGCTGTAAAACCAGTTGTTTAGTGACAGCTAATGCATATCAGCTATTTTATTTTCTAATTTGGACTAGAATAGTAGTCTGTTATACACTGTTAGACCAAAGTTCCCTTCATAAGACGCTATCTGTGGGCCAGATAGGTTTTAAAGGTCATTTGCTTTAATCACAAAAGCAAGAAATGTTCTTCTGGCTCCATAATAAAGAGGAAGGGGACATGAAATCACTTTCTAAGCAAATAGTATTATTTAGGTTAATTAGACGACCTTCATTTCTCCAAGACTGCAATTTTTTCTGAGGCTACCAAACAATATTTCTCTAGATTAACAAGAAACTTAGGCAAATGAGTTTTGACATTGATAGGCACATGAAAATGAATCACTTCATAGGTTGTCATGAGAAATGATGCAATATAATATAACATGATTTTCTTTAGAGTCATATTTAAATTCTTGTGAAAAGAGCTAAGTGAAGAACTATGCAGTCCAAGTATTTAGCACAACTCAATAAAAAGAATTGTCTTAAACTTTTTATTTATTGATAACATTTACTAATAAAAGGACTTATGAAACTACTATTTACTTAAGAATATAGATTTAAGTAAATTTATTTCATAGCAGTAGTAGTAAGGTAGGAATGGCTTTTGAAGATTGCATTCACACAAAAGATTAAAAATACAAATTAATTCTCACCTGTATGTGGAATATATGATTTATTGCATGGCACAGTTTGACAATAAACATTACATGCCTTCATATGAATAGCATCACATATAATCGCAGAAAATGATGAGGAAATAGATGAATTTTAAGAGCTATCTAAACTCATTCTGAAAGTATATGTAAAGTTATAGACATAATTAGGTAGAGGCTAGGCAGGTACTGAATTTCACTTCTCCCATCCTATAAATATCAAGACAAATTCTTTGTCCTAAGCAAGACAACCATGAATACCTAGTTATATTTATTGCAGTTTTTTCCTCAATCTGTCTTGAGATAAAGGTAGAGATTTTAATTACATCATTGCAGTTCTGTCTAAAAGGCAGGTATATAATTTAAAATAGTTTCCCAGGTTTCTTCAATAAAAAAATAGATATTTCCAGGAAGTTTTTTTGGTTAACTGATTTAATGACATGAAACTGGCCACTGAAAATTCTTATTTCGATTGACAGGTTATAGAGTTTACAATAGTTGCTAAAAACATGAACTTTAAATACCTGTCTATATATTCACTGAATGTCACACCAAATATTTAGTTTCCATTAAAAATAAATAAATAATTCAATTAAAAGATACAGTGTAATTTTTAGTGTATGCTTAATTTTACAATCATTGTGTCTTCCATGCAAAGTTTCTAGGTATATGCTTCTCAACAAATAAGTTAGAGTTTAAAAATAAAATTAATTTTCTCATAAAAGTAAATTAGTGAATAATCAGATAAAGATTCCACAGAAGCAGAGATAATGCTAGGGGTTAATAAATAAAGAGAACCATAGAACTTTGGTTTCAGGCAATTTCACCCTATCTATCATAAACCTTACAGGCAAAATATAATAGGTATGATTAATATGATAAACAATTGTTTTCTGAGCCATTAAGCAAATACATCTGTATAAAAATAGCTCATGTCAATAGTAGTGTCCAACTTATGGCCACTGTACTATTCTGAAAGTAAAACACACCAGTGGTAAAAAATATCATCTGATTGTGACATAATAAATGCAATGTGCCTCTGAAATCCAAATACTTGTCTGGAAAAATGAACAGAAAACACTAAAAGTAATATTGTGAGTTGATTGACTTCAGAAAAATAAAAACCACAAAAACATATTCAATATCATGCCATCATTATAGCCTTGTGACCTGCTATGTAGTATATTTAGTAGTTATTGGGAGTGTCTTAAGGTAAGTAGACTGACCACTTCCCTATTCCGCATTTGTAATTCACTGTTGCTATCAACACTCTGTCCTATCTGTCTTCCAAAATGCCACTGAGACTCCCTTAGAATGATGAATGGCAGGCCCAAAGCTGATCAGAGCTTAGCGCAAAGCTCTTTTCTTTATCCTAGGTTCGGTCAAAAAGAGACAAGAATGATATACCTTTTTTTTTTTGTTTGAATTCAAAGTCCAGCTTTAAATAGAATTACATTTTCAAGACACTAAAGCTATTTGGTTTTGCCAAAGATACATTTTTTCCATACCAAGTTTTGCAATTTCTCCTTTAACCCTTTTAGACCTGGCTATTGTCTAACAGCTAGGGGTCTTGGGATTGTAGGGACTGTGTGGTGCAGGAAGTCCAGGGCTACCACCTGAATCCTTCATTAACACATTGATATGAGCCCTCTTCCTCTCAAAAGAAGAGAGACCTGCAGCCCTCTTCTGTGATTCCTTTTCTTCTTTTCTGCCTTTGAATTTTATCCCCTATAGTTCACAGGGTTCTTTAGAGGAGTGTTCAGTTGCCCACCAGATAAGGAAACATCCATCTTCCTGCTCCTTTTGGAACATTTCCCATCTCAGTTAATGTCTATTTAAAGGCAAATGCCACTCAAATTGAGAACAGATATTGTTCCACAGTGCAGCTCCTATGCATAGATGAAATAAAAGAATTCTGAAATACAGAAGTTTGTAGGATGAGAAAACACAATATGATACTAACCAAAATCAAATTTTCTCTAAATTGTCAGAATATTATATATTGATTCCTTGCTTAGTAAAAATGGAATGAAAAATGAGGACAGCAACAAATACTGGAATCAGAACAGATTTCAAAATAAAGTGCTAAATGCTTTAAGTATGGAGCACAAAGAAGAAATTGCATCAAAGTAGTTCCAGTCATATGTTTTTACTTTATTTGAAAACAGAAAAAACTATTTTCAAAAATTACACTTCAGGAGAACACTTAAATTTTTTCTTTAGCAAAGGCTACCTTGGTAACATCATGACATTTCCATTAGACACACATGTGTGGCCCATGAATTACCTCATTCACACTTTTTACTCTGGTTGAAGGCATAATTTCTTCCTTGAGAGAATACTAATGAAGATGTTCATTCCAAGGGCACTCCACTAATCTGTTTGAAGTTTGAATTGAGATGATTCAGATCAGTAGAACATAAAATGGTTATAGTTTTATTTATATAAATTAATATATTTAGGAATAAGCATTATTACAAGTTGACAGACAGAAGAAGTTAGAATAGCTACCCATTACTTTTGTTAAATGGATGTCAATGCTCCTGAATTTTTTTTTCTGCTGGGCTTCATTGTATGCCTCAGAATTCAGAAAATTACCCAGAAATCCTAGAAGTTGCAAAGATTTATGTCCTGATGCTAAAACCAAGTCTTCATATATGACTTTTCTATACAGATGAAGTCAAGAAGCCATTTTCTAATTAAAAATTATTTTCTTCTCTACAGTTGTTCATTTTGAATAGAAATAAATGTGTCTGTTTTCGCTTGAAGTTTCCCACTGGTATCTTTCAGTCTGTGTAAATATTTTGGATATTCCAAATATGGAATATATGGAGAATTCTGAATGGCATCGGATGCTTATCCTTAGGGTCTAAATCTTACCTAACTCTTGACTATTACAATTTTGTGTAAAGACACATCCAGAACAGAACTCAAACCTTGCAATGAATTTATTAATTTATGTCCAGTAAACAAGCTTTGTGGCTCCTGAAATACTGTGAATATGCTGTAATTGATAGCCTCAGTTAATTTGTAACAGCATGAAAAGACTTCAAATAAGAAATTGAAATAATTTGAACTTGATGCTGCAAAAAAAAAAAAAAAAAAATATGTAAAAGCTATGCTACCTACAATCAGAATAAAACCTTTCTGAAGTCTTAGTATGAAAATGTTATTTTAATCATGCATGTTTTTCCCTTTTCTAAAGGAAATATCAGTATGAAAATCCACGCTATCAGAAGAGGAAACTCAAAATTTAAATAAACAGTACATTTTAAAAAAACAGTAATAGAAGGGTTACGTTATGAAAACTGTATTAATATCTAGTGATGGCATTTCAATAGCTGTAGCTATTGCTGGATGGTATTTCATGAACATATTTTAGCATGCATGGGTTGATTCATAGAGTCATAGAATGGTTTTGTTTGGAAGGAACCTTAAATATCTAGTCCCAGCCAGCGTGCCATGAGTAGGAATGCCATGGAATGGATCGTCTTCCTCAGAATCTCATCCAACCTGGCCTTGAGTACTTGCAGGGATGGGGCTTCCACAGTTTCTCTGGGCAACTTTTTCCAGTGCCTCACTATGCACTGAGTAAAATATTTTTTCCTCAGTCTAATTTAAATATCTTCTCTTTTAATTTAAAACCATTCCCCCTGGTCCTATCAGTATCTGCCCATTTAAAAAGTCCCTCTACAGGGACCTTTAGATGCTGAAAGGCTGCAGTAAAGTCACCCTGGTGCCTTCTTTTCTCCAGGATGAACAATCCCAAGAATCTCAGCCTGTCTTCACAGGAGATAATTTTCTTTAATAGTTAATAGGCTAAGAGATATATCTAATAGTTTCAGCAAAGAAAGTCCTTTAGAACAAAACAACTGGGTCAGGTGCTTAGAATAAGATGACCTTAACTGCTTTGAAGAAATTACTTAACTTGAAATTTATGCATATTCAATAAAATCAATGCATCTCAAAATTTTTAAATCTGATTTCAGGCAGAACACTTTTTTGTTTGTTTGTTTTAAATTTACCTATGATTAGAGTAGTTATCCAGGAACAGAAGATTTAATTAATTTAAATTTTAATCTTATATTATTTCATTGAAATAATTAAAAGAGAAATAAATTTAATTAATGGGTGATCCCTTCCAACTGCATGATGAGTCCTGGGGGTGTGCTATTCTTAATTGGAAGGCCTATTTTCCTTGACGTTATGCTGCATCTTCTTTTATGCAACAATTAATTTAGCTGTTTTGTGATTACTCACCTAAAGTTAAAGGTGGAAGAACAATGCATTTCTAAAATTGAGAAATACAACAGAAAAGGAGGAAAATTCATGGTTCTATTCAGTCCAAGAAAACTGAGAAAATAAATTAATACTCTTAACCAATTTCCATCATTTCAGATATGTTATTTCAGAACTGAACAAGGGCAGATGAGCAGCTTGATTATTCTGGCTTGTCTCATTTCAGCTTGAAAAGCATCAGTAGCTGAATCTCAGAGAATTACCTGAACGTACACCAGAACATCATTTCATAGAATAATTTTGGTTATCATACTCAAGCAGTTCTAAATGTAAGTCTAATCTCTATGTTGGAGGGAGAAACCTAAAAATTACTGAATTATCATTAATTTCTTCTTCATAAAATGCAAACATCTTAGTTATAGACCCACCTCTTATCACAAATCACTTTACCAAGGGGGAAATATGGAGAATGTCTTCCTATATTTCTGCTTAACTCTGTTGATGCCTTATAAAGTATCTCACATCTAAATAGAGTAACTCCGGTGAGAAAGAGAATAACAGAAAGAGTGTTAGTTACTGATACAAGAATCCATTAGATAAACTGAATAAGTAAGGGCATATTACTTTTCCATTTTTCATCTTTTTTTTTCCTTTTGCAAGACAGTTATATACAATTTAATTCTACCATCAGGAAACCAAGTCAAGAATAACAGAACTTTACTACTGGCAACCAAGAGCCTTCTTCAGACTCTTTCATCAAATCTTTCAAGAATTCTTTGTATACTCTGTTATTAAAAAGAGGTAATTGAGGAAGGTGAATAATTTCATAAAAAAAATTACCACCTAACTTCTAGCATATATGCTTTCTATAGCACATTATTTTGTAAAAACAAAAAGTTTCTGCAAAATAATAAATGTTCTTCTAAAAAAAGATAAAACTTTCCTGAGTATTCAAATAGAGGATTGGTTAATCTGGATTATAGGATTTTAGAGAAAAGAAGAAAGAGAAAAGATCATAAAGCAGTTTCTGGGCCATGTCCAACTGTTCACTGACTTTTCATACATTTTCACTCCGTTGTATTATGATATATATAAGCAACACAAAAGCTGTTCTTGTCTCTCTAGTAAACAACCCTATTTACAAATAGAATCCTTTATAAATCACAGTAAATTAGTATTTTGTTTAAGATATCAAAGAAAATACATTTTCAAACATCATATGTAGAAAAAGCAGTCAAATGTGAAGAATGTGATCACACAAGTGTATAGAAATCAGTGGGAAGCAAAGTGCATCAGAGAAGACAAGAAACAAATAAAAGGGAAAGGTTTTAATGGAATTCAGTAGAACAGCTACTCTTTAGAACAGAATATTAGCTTGGCTGAAGAATGTCACAGTAAATTAATTACCTAAATACAGGAAAAGAAGAAATAAATTTAAGATGCCCAGGTTACTATATTAGTCTTAGAACCTATTTCTACCAACACTGCTTTCTAAATTGTAAGTAAAAAATATATGATATAATTATTTTTGGTTTTCTTTCAACTCAAATATAAGTTTACTAAAATAGTAAATAAACAAGCATTTAACTATTTCATAATATGGTGATGATATAACCCGGTACAATATGAGACTCTTCCATGAGAGTGTAAACAGTAGGACTACCAAGGAGCAAAACAAAGACGTGAAGTTATAGGCAGGACCACACACATTACAGAAGAGGAAGGAACTGGGTAATCCCAAGGAATTACAAACAAGTAGGAGACCATCCCAAATACACAGAATTACTTCCAAAATTGAGAAAAAATATTAGCATTATTAGGGACAGACCAGAATCCGTTTATCCTGGAAATAGCTAAAGAAGATAATTATATCAAGAAAGAAAAGAAAACATGGCAAAGAAAGAAATCTACTTCTGTTATGACTTGTTTTGTAGGGAACTCCAAGCCTGGTCATTCTAAAAGTAATCAGGAACTGCAGTCAACAGTACTGACTATATAGCATGAATTCCACGGTGCTGCTTACCCACAGCCAATCTGGTATAAGCTTCTTATGGACTGATACTCTTGAATGCATAGTAAATACTGATACAGTGGATAGGTATCCTGTATCATCACATCATCATGATCTAGCATGATCTAGCAGAAAGTATCCTTTACCAAGGCAAGGCAGTTGGAAATAGATGATCTTCAAGGTATCTTCCATCCCAGACCTTTCTATGATTCTACGATTATATATTGAATGAAACTGGTACATAAAGACAGCCTTTGCACATGCCCAAGGTGTGAATGACAGGAGGCTTTTTCTCTGACATCCTAATGCCCAGATATTTTGAATTTTGAATGTATCTTTATTCTTATTGCTACGATATTTTCTGAAGGAGCAAAAGCATAAAAAGACACAGGAGTGGAGTCCTGATCTCTGTATTATTCATCAGAACTTGAGCTCTATTTTAGTCACTTAGCCAAAAAAACACCTCTTTACATTCCTAATGCCTGTAAGAGGTAGAATCTGGGCTATAATTTCTATGACATTCTTGTAAAATGTCTTTCCTCTTTTTTTCAGTTTTTCTAGTTAACTTTTATTCAGAGTTTCTGTATTTCTCCTGCCAAAGACAATATTCGTTGTAGTTCTCTTTCCCATATATTTTGAAAAACAGCCGATCACTTAACATCCAAAAAAATTTTTACATAAGCATTTCTTTTCACAAGCCTCCCTATTTTGACTTCTCTTATCTCTATGACTACTTTTTTGCAAATTCTCAGTACTTATACTGTTGTTATTGAAGTTATTATTTTAAATAAATTTATTTCCCAAACTGACCATCAAAAATTTCCACTGCTGGCTCAGTACTTTTTGAAACTCCAATGGGCAGAAAAGTAGAAGAGGAGAGGAGAAAGAAGAAAGGAAAGAGGAAAGAGGAAAGAGGAGAGAGAAGAGAGAAGAGAGAAGCGAGAGGAGAGAGGAGAGAAGAGAGAAGAGAAGAGAAGAGAGAAGAGAAGAGAAGAGAAGAGAAGAGAAGAGAAAGAGAAGAGAAGAGAAGAGAAGAGAAGAGAAGAGAAGAGAAGAGAAGAGAAGAGAAGAGAAGAGAAGAGAAGAGAAGAGAAGAGAAGAGAAGAGAAGAGAAGAGAAGAGAAGAGAGAGAAGAGAAGAGAAGAGAAGAGAAGAGAAGAGAAGAGAAGAGAAGAGAAGAGAAGAGAAGAGAAGAGAAGAGAAGAGAAGAGAAGAGAAGAGAAGAGAAGAGAAGAGAAGAGAAGAGAAGAGAAGAGAAGAGAAGAGAAGAGAAGAGAAGAGAAGAGAAGAGAAGAGGAAGAAGAGAAGTATTATTACTTTCTTAATTTTCAGAATTTATGTTTCTTATAAAGCTTCTTTTTACATGTTCTGTATGGTGTACACATTTCATAAAAAACAAAAATTGGAGAGCATGGAAAACAATTCCATTAGCTGATTTTTCTATTTAAAAAACTATCTATTGTACTTTTATGAAATGATTGTGTCTAGTTTGTCAATAAATGGAATAATTTATTCTGGTTTATAGTCCAAAACTCTTCCACTCCCCAGCTTAGCAAGTTTCACCTCTGATAAGAGCTCTATCTTTAATATACTACTTTCCAACACTGATAAAAATGTTATTACAATGTTGTACAGTATTTTGCAAGATAGATTCTTAATTCTAACTCAATTCTACTCTCAGCCTTATCAGACAGAGAAAACTAGTAATTAGAAAGGCAAAGGACAAAGATAGGCATGTTCACAATCTTAATTTGGAAGTTTATTTATAGCCATTCAGAAATTACAGTATCAGTGAAACAACAACAAAAAAAAAATGTTTTTGACCTTATAAAGTGACCAGAGAAACAAACAGAAATATATATATATATATAGCTTACACTGCCAAAAAATAAGTGCTTTTATAGGAGGCATATACTACCAAAATAACATGTGCACTTCAGCTGCGGACTACAGACACATACATGGAATTATCTTTTAACAACTGAATTACTAGAGTATTTATCTACTGCCTACACAGAGACATAAAATGCAATTTGAGATTCTGTAAGGTGTATGAGATGTGTACATGGTGCTAGCATGTGACAAAGGACTTAGAGAAAACTGAGAAAACTTTGTATTTCTACAAGAGCTGCTACAGGCTGAGGGAGTTTTTCTCTAACATTCTCATTACCCCTGGATGCCATGCTGAGAAAATGGACTATGCGCCTGTTTCAGGTGACATAGATTTCTGTACTGACTACATTTTGACTGACTATAGTGACATCCTGGGTTCTTACTCTTCATGTAGATGCTTGCATGAAGATGACTGTACTCATCTATTAAAAATCTGAAACTCGACTATAAACATAAAAATTAATTTCACCAAATTTTAACTAACTTATAACTAGGTGTCTAACTTACTGGAGTGATTTATGGATTTAATAATGTACTTATATATATTTAATATAATTCGATTGTCTGCAGTGTAGCTGAGATATCTAGAGGGGACCAGCCTTCTGCAAAGGCAGCTGGATCTCAGTCAGAACACCCTACCAAATCTCAGGTGAGAAATTTCCAAAACTTAAGCAATGGATCAAGCTGCTATAGCTCCTTCATGATGAATCTTCATGATGTATCCATTCCCAAAACACCTAGTAATGAAACAAGGGTGTAATTAAGTCCATCTTAAATAATTCCTTGAAAATAAAGAAAGCAAGTGGTGCTTTAGAAGAGCCATTGACTAGAGAGAGTGAACCTAAAATAAGCGTAATTTCTGCTTACTGGCTACATTTGGTAAGTACATCCTACTTTAAAATTTGGAAAAATGAATGCACCAGTACTAGTCATTAGAATATGCCAGTTGTAGAGAACTATGGATCCTATGGGATGTACAGTCACTTATTCTGTCTGTCCATCTGTGAAAAGACTGTCCATGACTGGAAGAACACTCAGTCCTGCCTTCCAGTTATGTATATGCACATAAAAGATAAAATAAAGGCTAGAAAGGAAAAGCAGAACAGAACAGATGGTATGAGCAATGCAAAACTTTTGATTATACTACCTAAGTAGTTAGATATAGAAGAAAGGATTTCTGAGTTTATGCAGACACTCTTGGATGTTTTGCTAATTTGTGATGTTTGAAAATCCAGAATATTAAAAGATAGATTGAATTATCGTTTATGAATTCATTTCAAAATACCAAGAAGTTAATATTTCTCTTATTACATTTGCTGTAAACATTGTATGGATGCCTGATAGCACTAATCTCAAAATGAATCTTAAACAGTGTTGCTTTAGGGTGAATCCACTTTTCTAATAACTTTCATTACTAACAATGCTGTATTTGCTATTGGATTGAATAACCCTAACCAACAACTAGGTTAGAGGAAAAAATAAATTCCCAAAGGTTATATGAGATTACACTCTGAGTTCTGGTTTTCAGAGATTTTTTTTTGCTTGTATACAAAGTCTTAAGGAGTTTCAGCATTTCAAGTATCATATTTCTGTAGTGAATCATCACAGAGAAGATTCATTTTGCTTCATGATTGTCATCTGAAATATGGGCATCTAATCTGAATTACTTAAGAGATCCTTCAATATTCCCTCTTGATGTTTTTTGGTGTAGTTACCCTATTCTCAGCTGTGAATTCTACCTTGAGCATGTGACATGTCTTGTCAGACAATACACAAATAAAGCTTTCACTTCCAAGCTCCACCACCAAAGAAAGAATCTTTTGAGGAATTCTGAGGCTGGTGTTGGTCATAACAGTAAGAGAAAAACTGGAAAAATGAGATGAAAACAAATATGAGAAAAAAGATTGCAGAGTATACTGTACTGCTGTATTTTTAAGAGTTAAAAAATCTATTCACATCTGTTGTGAGGAAAATATTCCTTTAAGCATAGAATCCTAAGGATAGCCACAACTACAGAAAAGTCAGTGCAGGAAATTTAATTCTATTATAAATATTTATCTTCCTTCTGAGCAATTCTTATTAGCCATGCTTTGCTTTAGTATTTATGAATTCAACCCACCTAGATATTAATCTGCTTGACAGTGCTAATAACCTGTTTTGTAAAATCTTTTGTGTGCCCTATATGATAACCTATATGATAATCAAACAAATTCCTATTGCCAGAAGGGAAAATAGTGATACAGTTTAAAAGACTGTGATGATAGA
Source organism: Poecile atricapillus (assembly GCF_030490865.1). Classification (NCBI taxonomy): domain Eukaryota; kingdom Metazoa; phylum Chordata; class Aves; order Passeriformes; family Paridae; genus Poecile; species Poecile atricapillus. The sequence goes on along the minus strand of NC_081249.1, from coordinate 46,748,633 downwards.
AGACTTTGTGATGATCATTTACTCTTATACCCTGTATAACACAGATGATAAGATAAAGTTAATTAATTTCCATTTCAAATCCCATGCTTTGTGTAATTTATTTTTTAAAACAAACAAACATTTGTTCTCAATGCATAGTGTGCAGCTGTGGAGAAGCTAATTATTACCCGTGATAACTTGGACCAATGGCAATTTGCTCCAATTCTGCTTTAGCATCTATTAATTTTCCCCTGTTTTACCCAGCTAATCAAAGTGAGCTTGCTTTGCTTTGCTTAATTACAATTTGACTTTTTCCTCTCTAAATTCTGTCCGTAAGCTTTGTGCCATATTCATTTTTTTTCCACTTTGTTTTGCAGACAACCTTTTACACCATACAAAGTCCAGGGAATTACAGTATTCTAAGTACAAATCAGTAAAATTTCTTCCATTATTCTCCAGTTTAAATTCAGAAGGAAAAAAGAGTGTGTGGATAGGCTTTAATATCACATGACATTAAATGTAGTTAAGAACTCATGCTTTCCGTTACTAACTCTAACAAACGGTAGAAAAATGGTTGATGTCATAACCAGCTGTGCTTGACACTCTCATCTGCCTGAGTAAGTAAAAAGCAATTTTGACTACAAATATATATAAATGCTAAAAATCATACTCCTAAATCTCAGGTGACACTTTACTTACTTGCTGAAAAATAAAACTCATGTCACTGTCAGTCTTCATTGATATTTTAAAGCTTTTCCTTTGTTTCACGTACTGGTATTACTTCCAGTTGTGTTGTTATATTTGTCTGGGTCTGAGGGGGTTTGATGTTTGTATATGACAATTAAAATGTTCACGTTTGGTAACGAGGTGAGGATTTGACTAGACTAAGTTAATAGATACAAGAGGCAAAGCTGACAAAAGTTGATAATCCTTTTTAGTTGCTTATGAAAAAAAAAGGGATTGATGTACACAGAAGGAAACAAGGACTTAAAAGAAGGGGAAAAAAGATTATGGATCCAAACTCACTTCACTGTTTGGTCACTTGATTCTCCATGAAACAGGAAGCATAAAAAAACCCCCAATCAGTCAGTGACACACTGCCTTGCAAGAGAGAGGCAAAAGTAATTTGGAGGTAACTGGGCACAGCTAAAGAAAATGAAACTCTTTTCTTAATGGCCTATCTTGGATAGCACTTAAAATGGTCAAGGGGCAGGAAGTAGCTTTTTTGGATGGATATGGAGTAGTTTCTTGCACAAATTCAGGATGATGAGGAACGAGACCAACTGGTAGGATTGCATGATATCCTGGTGAACCCTATGCTTTGGGAAAATATATATAAAGTACCAAGGCACCTGAATCCTTACATAATGGGGTATCTGTGTAGGGCAATAGATTTTGATGTAGATTTTAAATCTTTCTGCATACTACATGAAGATATTTTATTTGATGACATCCCCCCCACATCATTCATACAATATGTCTCCTTTAAAGTAAAGAAATAAAAAGTTTTCTGTATATCAGTGCAAGTTCCAAGAAGACAGTTATTGCTTCAATAGTAGCACTGAAAATTCAAAGAAAAAAATATAAAGTAACTCTTTCAAGTAACTCTAAGGATGATGGGCTTATGAAAAAAATGTTTATTTCATCTCTCTACACAGTGATAATGACAAAGTAATTAAGGATTTACATATCTCATTGTCCACTTATCTGCTGTCCTGAAGTGGGCATGCTTTAACACTCCTAAATATTGTGTTAGATTAATTCATAAGAATTCAAGAAACTTTATTTCAGAATTGTTCTAAATTGGAAATACTTAATGCTATTTTTATACGTAATTCCACAGACAATTCCTGATTGCTCTTTCTTTTAGAAATAGATTTTAGCATAAGCTATTTTTTTCCCTAGTGCTATAGCAGAAATTAAAGTTTTGAAAAATTAGGACAATCATGTGGAATACCATTAGCCAGCATGAGAGACAGTTATAACTTTTAATCTAACCTTGAACATAATAGAACATTAAATATTATATGACTATATATGAATATTAGAATAGAAACACTAATTCTTTTCTCTCTCACCTCTTCAGAAAATCACATGAAGATACAAATTAATTGTATTTCAATAGACTTAGCTAAATAGAGTTTGCCAAATTAAATGAATAAAAAAAATATGTTTTTTCACTTATTTAAAATAATTTACCAAGACTCCAATGATATTTTCTTTGGAATCGAAGCTATTTTTAGTAGCAGTTACTACCACCAAAAAGAGTTTATTTTGGGAAGTGAGATGTGGGAATTCATTATTTTTTTTATCCTATAATCGATGACAATGTATTTCTTTGCCAACTGGCAAGCAAACATAAAAACTATTTATTTGAACATAAATTTATATAAAATCTATGAGAAATAAGCTATTTCCATTAATAATAATAAATAAAATATTATAACCTGATGTTTTATTAGAAATTAAATGACAAAATACTAAGAAAGCAAGTGCACAAAAAAGCTAATCTCTAACATCTATGCATCCAGAAATTAATGCATCAGTAAAATTGGCCGCAGAATATTATCTATTTGTCTTTGAGAGGTCAGTCCCTCATTCAATTCTGTATATCTTCCCTAGGATCTACTGGATATTAAGTTGTCCTTTTGACATCCTTGTGCTCAGAGAGATCTGCTATCAGAACTGAAATAAATAAAAAACTCATAGGTGAAGTATTGTTTAAAAATCCTCTTAATGAACATCAATTCTTTGACTTTCTGTTTCCCCATGACAAAAATTTGAGGAATGAAATTTAGATATACTACTAGGCTGTACTGATTGAATATCATCAGTTTAAATGACAAAAAAATGTCAGAAAAATTGAGGTGTGTCAAAGATATGTTTTAGTTCCCCAAAAGAACATTTTAATTCTAAATAAGTTTTTGGTAGAAAAAAACATGGTGTTGAAAAAATTGGTATTACGAAAATGAAAAATGAAGACCACGTTGAAATTGTTATATCTAGACATTGGTTAATTTTTAATTTTAATGACCTTAAAATAATCATGTCATTACTTGATCTGGCTGTAATATGGAATCTTTTAAAGTATTTACTCAGTTTTTTCATATTACTGGTGGGGACTATTAGTATTTTCTTTTTTAATATATATTCCCAGGATAAACTTCCTTTCTGTATAATTAAATAAGCACCATGAAAGCATCTCACCTCTAACAGAGTTTCACCTCAAAAGATTATGCACTGAGGTGCACAATCCTTTGCCATCTTTTGCTTCATTCACTCAAATAAAAATTAAAGATGGTTGAACTCCTTTATTCTCTCAGAAGAAACAGGCACTATTAGGATGTTTTTCATTCCTTTCAACAAATGAAATTATTAAGAATGGTAACCAGAAAGAAAAAAAGCCAGGGATTTATAACACACACACCTTCACAAAAACAATATTTTGTTTTTTTGCTTTGATCCAAGTAAACATTACTTTTTCCTACAAGTATTTCTGGGTATTCCTTGCTATGCTGACATTGCATTATGATTTGCATTGACATCACCATCCAAGATTTATCTTTGCCTTTGCATTCACGCTGTGACGGTCTTTGCAAGACATCCTACAAGGATGTCGTATCATTCCAAGACAATTTCAGATGTTCTAAGTAATATTAAAATACTCAAGATAAAAAAGTAATATTTCAAAGTGTAGTATTTCTTTTTCAATTATGAAAAATTTACGGATTTCTCTTTTAGGAATAATGAGCATGATTAAAACAAAATTAATAAAACTACATGCCAAACCATGAATTGTAGAAAATGGTTTTTCAAAACAGGAAAAATATTTGTGAGAAGAATAATACTTTAATTTTTGTATCTCTGTTTATAATTGTTGTAAATATTATTTGAAATGTTATCTGTTATCAGTTGTCTTATTCATAATGGCAACATTTAGTTTCTTCACCTACCAATCACAAAAGGGACTTTTTTTTCCAAGTCCTAACATTCAGAGACAGAAAAACATGTGTCTGCAAACATTTAAAACTGTGACACTGAATATAATTAAATTTAAAAATATTTCTAAAGAAATTAAGGAGAATTTCCCTGGGAAAATGAATCTATGACAATAGTAACGAAAATGAGGACTAATAGCAAAATTGTTTTCATGGTATTACATATTGCATGTAACTCAACCACTTATGAAAGGATTAACTATGTATGGATGAACATCAATTGTGAAATCTATATATCCAAATGTAAGAATATAAAACATTAAAACCCTTTTCTAAAACTTAGCTGAGTTCTTTATTTATTCCATCTAGATTAAAATAATTAATTTGAGGATTAATTAAAAGATTAATTTAGGAATGAGTCATTTAAGATGACCTGTGCTTGACTTAATCTGCAGATGTCTAAATTTTTCTCTATTAGGAAAGATTCTTGCTTCCCAGATTTCTAATTCTTTGAGATTATGAAATATATCAATGTTTATGAAATTTACCAAAACAGAAAAAAAAACAAAAAAGAAAGCAAAATTAAAAATCGACATCAAAGAAAGTTTGTTTCAAATCAATGTTATTTCTGTAGAAATAATTTGATCTGTTAAGATGAAATATTTTTTATAAAGATTAATATATGGAACAAAATGTTCAATATTATGACAGCTGCATTCTCACTGTGCCTCAGGTTTTATTCTCTGCATTGTGGGATATCTACTAAATTACTAATTTAATTAAGAAAATGATTTGGCTTAGATTTCAATAGCAAGCCTTCCAAAATGCTTTTCAGTTTCAAAAGAACAACTTTTCAACAGGCTCCTCTTAACCACAATCCTAACTATATCTTGCTGAAATCTCAACTCAGCATTCATCACCCTGCCTGTATCTGGGTATTTTCTACAACCTATTTTCCATCTGTATTTTCACTCATTCCATCTTCCCAGTGTCTTACTTTCTGTATAAAACTGCCTTGATTTTCAATCCACCTTCTACTTCACCTCTGACACCTTGCTCTCACCTTCTCACCAGGCATTTCTTCTAGTATTAATCAACTCTTGCATTTTTATTAATCTGGGATAAGGCCTTAAACTTATGGTTGATGGTACATTTTAAATTACTGCAATTATCTTAAAGTATTGAAAAGTTTTGAAGATATGCCTAAAAATCACACTCCTTTAATATCACGTCCTTTTTTTAACCTGAATTTAATTCCTTTCTAACTACCATTTCTTTATTTTATATTAATAATGTTGCAACACTTCCCTAATGCTAGGTATGGTCTTATATCTTTCTCTTATAAATATTAATGCAACCATTGAGAAAAGTACAGACAGAAATTAATGTGGGCTATCAGTAAATAGTCCAAAACGAGTTATATAATCTGAATATTTATAATATAATCTGAAATACTTATATAGGTTCCAGCTGTTAGTAATACAGAAAGATCAATATGTTCAAAAAGTGTCAGTTTCCTTACTGCTGTTGCCTGGACTTTCTGTCTGGAATGCCCTAACCCTCTTGCCACCTCAGGTAATTGTTTACTGTATTTTCTTTTCAAAAATCAATATTTTTAATCTTTAGCAGTATGTTTACCTCATGAATTTAATTTTTGGGTGGTAAATAGCCTACATTTCTTTTCTTTGTCATTGTAAAAATGTATGTGTCCTAGGTACATATAGTTTACATAACACAAGCCAAAAAAAAAATCAGTATAAAAAGGAGTGTGGGGGGGTTATCCCTCACAGGGATTTTCCAGTCTTTGCATTTGAATTAGATTAATTTTCCGAACCTCTAAACAGTCTTCTGAAGATATCCAGGTCATTCTGCCAATATAAAGACCTATAACTGCAAGGTTATCATGATCCATTAATGAATCAATAAAGCAAAATAATATCAATAGGATATATAAATGATACGTTTACATATGTAACTGTCAGAGTGCTGTGTTGGTTTCCAAATCAAACTGTTCTATTTATAGGTAGAGAGAATGGTGCAAAGAATTTTTAGCCTAGCCAGGATGTAGAGGTTCAGAAACACAGTTATTGTAAATAGGCCAGCAGATGCTAACATCAATCAATGCCTAAGAAAAGAATGAAGGATGAACTAAGTCCAGTTTTACAGTATAATCTTTATCAGGAAAAATAATGCTTTCTAAACCTCTATGAAATAAACTCACTTTTTTCCTAAGGCAGATTTTCAGGAAAACCTTGTCTTTTTTCAGATCGTATAGGGCAACAAGGCTGGTGGAAAGTCTGGAACACAAGTCCTATAAGGAGCAGCTGAGGGAGTTGGGGATTGTTCAGCCTGGAGAAGTGAAAGCTCAGGAGGCAACCCTAGCCAGATGAGGGTTGGGCTCTGCTCCTAGGGGTCCAGCCACAGGACAAGAGGACATAGCCTTAAGCTGCACTTGGGGAGGTTTAGGCTGGACTTTAGGAAGTTCTTCACTGGAAGGGTTTGGGTGGATGCTTGTCTTATTTGTTTCTCTTTCTGTAAGACTGAAACTGGACTAAGTATTGTTTGACCTTTTTTTTGTCCCTCATTTTTAAGGCTAAGAAATATAAACTTGATAAGAACACAAATAATGGTGCAAATCAGTGGTCTCCCAAACTGTTTATCATCCACCTTGTCAGTGGAAGCTTTCTGATTGTATGCCCTCAATATAAGTGTATTTATTTAGAAATTTTACATTTACCATGTACTCCTGAAGTTCTAGTATTTTCTTCCTAAACCACAATGAATCAGGCTCTGCACCCTGGTCTGCACCAGATTTCAGCCCACTTATCTAGATGGGGGTGAGGAAGGAAACAAAAATTCTTCAGTAAATTTAATTTTTTTTTTTTTTAAGGCCTGGGGGTGTGGTGGTGAGGGAATAAATTAACAAAAAATTAAAAAATATTGTCTGTTTCTTCAAGAACCCCTAAAATCTATTTAACATGATTAAGTCTTCGAATTCAGTGTGAGACGATAAGGAAGGCAAAATAAAAAATACCTTTGAATACTCTGCAAACCAAAACAACAAAACTGAATGCATCAATTTAATCTTGAAAAGACATGTACACTGTAGTCTCTCTATCACATTCCCACGACAGGAATTTCATTGACAAATATTATCTGTTCTGCTGAAGACACAATTTTCTTGGCTTTCATCCAGAAATGATTGCTCTCCTTTTCTTATAGACAAAACATTTAATGTATTTCTGTACATCTTCAGAAAGTAATTTTAAAGTTAAAATTATTTCCTGTATTGGCATCCTAGCTAATAATGGCAGTCAAAGATTAAGACTTGTAAGGTTATCAAGATTTCATTGGTAAAAACTGCTGTGTCAGCTTCAGCTCCTCAAACTCCATGCAGTCTCAGCAGAAGAGAGGGCTGTTGTTAACATCACTGATTCTGTTTTGTAGAGTTAGATTTTTTTGTTCAGGTAATCAAATTTTCAATGTATTTGGTTTTGGCCAGAACTGCAGATCTAATAACCAGGAGAGGAGATGAGGCTACAATTAGGGAACTATAATTGTTCATTAAAGTCCACTTATCTCAAATATTATATTACATGAAAATTAAAGTAGTTATGCCTCATATATATTTAGTTAGATAATCACCAGTTTGTTCTTTGTGATGTTTCACACAATTCTGAATCTGAAAATATTTATAGATATATTATTTTCAATAGATATGTTATCACAAATTTGGCTGATAACATGCTAGGCTTGACTAAGTCCTTTCAGACTATCAGAAAAAAGCCAAAATTAGTACTAAAATACTTTAAAGGGTCATCTATTTTGAAGGAGGTGATAGATAATCTGTTTCTGAATCTATTTGGCAACAATGAAACAAATGCATCTTAGTCCAAAATAAATATTAACAAAAGATAAAAAGGCATAACTTAAAGAATTTTTTTTCTGTATATTACTCTGGAAATTTTTATTATTTTTTCTTCTTCAGCCAAGCTCTCTGTCTGCAGGACTATTCAGTACTGAGAATCTTCATATTATACTTATGTTCTTCAGAATTTACATGACCTTAAAATGTCCTTCTGAATTTTACTATTTTTTTCTGCTTGAGTATAACTTTTCTTTCAAATTTAGTCATAACATGCCATCTAGTTTTCATAGTTTTCTATTTGATTAGGAGTTACTTTCTTGTGAAATTCAAATTCAGCCATAAATGAGAACATTATAGCACCAGATTGTTGTTTCCATGAATGTAATTTCTAATTTAAGTATGTATATTATTCATTAATAACCTGAATGACATACTATTAAATTTATGAAGTTATCAAATAAAAAATATAAATGTATGGAAATTTAGAAAACAATTTAGTCTAAGGGTATTTAATGAACATGAGGAAGCACACCTGCTTGTCTAGACATTCAGCAGTTATTGTACAATATTGAGATGCAGGAAATAAACCCACACAAAACCAAATGAAAGGGGAAATCATATAAAAGAAGAGCATAATTCCAGGGAAATTGTTTTGCATTTCATATTCTCTGAATTGACTGTGTAACTCCTTCCTGTGCATCTCATTGGAAAATTCTATGTACCTCACTGGGAGACATTAAAGAGGAATTGCAGGTATCCACAACTAAGAGACTGTCCTGAAAACAGTTACTAGAATGTGCAGTCATTACCTAGCCTCAAAATCTTGGAATTCTGAAAACACCTATGATTTTGATTGATAATTTTCTCAGGGATCTAAATGCTCTTTTTCTTAATATACCAAACAGCAAAAGGTTTTTGAGTAGACTCAAGCCTCAAGTATATTCAGAAATAAGACTTTGCTTTGAGCACATCAAGCCTAATTTGGCAGACATTCTCAGAATACACTTAACAAACCAAGCTTTAGACAAAATACTGTTGTGTTTAAATATGATTTCATTTTCTTATTGAGGAGTCAAAGTACTCATCTGAAGGTAGATAGAGGTTTTATTTCTACTTCTGAGTGGTAAATACTGAGTCCCTATATTTCTTTAGAACATTTTGTTATTTGTACAGTACACTGTGGAAGCCCCAACCAAAAGTGCTCAATTCTATTCACGAATCCTATGGGTAGTTAGAAGCCCAAACTATGATTTCATCTTTCAGTTTTAGGATGACTGCATAAAATAGGCTTTCCACATTTCCAACTGCAACACCACTGCCTTTGGTACCACCTCTTCACTTTCTTTCCCTTCCATTTCCAAAATTAATGTACATAATATATTGTATTTTTTGGTTTTGTATAACTTTTCACATTGAACAATTAAGTTTAGAATAATTATCCAAATTCCCACATCACTAAAAAGAAGTGAAGAGATACATAAGGAATATCAATTGTCTAATGATTTAGGAAGGACAAACTGCTGCATAGTGATCACACTTCCTTTCATAAATTATAAAATGAAACTAGATAAGAAATGCTAGACTTTTAACCTAGCAACATGAATCTTACCTATTTTTTCCAAAAATAAAAATTTACTGGTGATATGTATTGTGAAAATTTATCATTAATTGATATGTGAAATTTTGGCTTTACCCTGGCACCTAATAATTCTCACACAGCTGCTTGCTCATTCTCCACACAGCTGGATGAGGAAGGGAATCAGAAAGGCAAAACTGAGAAAACTTGTAGATAGGTAAGTAAGGGGAAGGGTGTATGCTCAAGCAAACAAAACAAGGAATTCTTTCACCACTTCCATGAGCTGGAAAGTCTTTGGCCATCTCCAGGAAAGCAGGGCTCCATCATACGTAACTGTTACTCATTAAGATAAATGTCATGAATCACAACCAACAAAAACCAGAAACCAAACCAAACCAAAAATCAAACAAAAACTCACTACCAAACAAAAAACCTCAAAAAACCCATCACCACAAAAACAACGAAAAGAAGTTATGGGTTCTCATTCATAGATTGCAAGTTTTCAAGATTATAACTGTTAAAAAATATTAACTGCTTATGCCATTTCTGAAAATTTTGTGGTTTTATTTATTTTTTGTCAGGTTGACCTTGTTTGGCTGCCAGATCCTCACCCTCTCTCACTCAACAAGACAGTGAGGAAAAAATAAGATGAAAAACTTATTAGTCGAGAGAAAGGCAGTAATACAATTTGCCAAGAACACTTGGGGGTAAAACAGACTTACGCTGGGAAAATAAAGTAGAATTTAATGGCAATTAAATTAGACTTGGATGGTGACAGACAAAGGAACTACAGAAGCTTTACCTCAATTTTACTCATGTACCTCCATCTCCCCTGCTTTGAGAGGCCCAGAAGAGACAGGAGGGGATGGTTGTTGTCTGTTCGTAACTGTTGCTCTTTGCCACTCCTTCCTTCTCACACATTTCTTCTTCTCCGGTGAAGGGTTCTTTCCATGAGCAGCAATTCTTCAGGATAAACCTGAAGAATAAATCTCCAATGGCTGTAGCTCCTGCCAGAAGAACTCACTCCCTTGTGGCCCTCCATGGGCTGCAGGTTGCTTCAAGAAATACCTGTATGATCTACCATGGTTCTCTCTATGAGTTCTAGGGAAATCTTTGATACAGAATCTAGAGCATCTTCTCCTGCTCCTCCTCCTCCTCCTTCTTCTCTGACCTTGATGTTCACATGGTTGCTCCTAATTTTTTTTCTTCATGCTTCACTGCTTATGCAACATTTTGCCCATTCCTTAATAAGTCTTCCCATCAAGACCCATGACTGGAGGACTCAGCCATTTACTGTGGTCTGTCTGCTGGAGCCAACTGGAACTGTTTGTGCCCAACACAGGGCAGCCCCAGCCTCTTCTCGCAGAGCCCACCCTGTCTACCAAACCCTTGACCCCTAAACCCAATTCAACTTTACATCAGTACCCTTAAATAACTGTATCAGTTCTGAGAGCAAGAACAAAGGTTCAATGTAAGTTGGCCATTCTGATCAGAGAAGTTATTTTCCCAGGCAGAGGTAATTCACAATATGTAGAGTAAATAAGAACACCATAGACAACAATATTTGAAGGCTTATAGATATGAGAGACTGTCATTTGTGGTAAAGGACAGAATGGAGTTTTCAATCAATATTTTCCTATTTTTTTCAACCATTTAATAGGAGTGACAAAATAAAGCAGGATAAAGTGCAAAACTAAATGATCCCATCTTGATACAGTGAAAACAGCTTTCAAGTAATTTCCTTTGCACAATGGAAATTCTTTTTCTTCTTTAGAAATGGTATAAAGTGGATGATGACTTTTTGAAGTTACTCATTTCTCTAAGGGTTACCTTATTCTCAGATCCTATGTGATAGAGGCTAATCAAAACAGTATCCAAAGGCACCCATATATGAAAGCAACAGAAAGCCATATAGAGTTTGTATTCTTTAAAAATAACAAGCATAAATGCCTGTAGATGGTATGACAAGAAAAATACCAGGGTGACTGAAAACAGGTGGAAGACCAGATATGTGCTAAATAATCAGATGTTAATGCTAAACAGGGTGTTAATGCTATGGTTTGGGTGTCTGCTGACACAGGCATACACATCTAGTGCCACCATTATCAAAGGGTATCTGAGTGACATTGGCAGACATGGCACAGAGTCTGAGAGATCTTAATACACTTATTAAAGAGCAGAACCTGGAAGCTGAGCAAGATATCCCAGGACATTACAAATGGCACGAGACACCAATGTGTAAATAACTGAACTGGGCATATTCACTCAATAAGTACATGCTCAGGAAATGAGATGGGCTTGTTAATACTACTGCTTGTGGCAAAATGTTTTGCATTTTGTGGAAAATGTGTCATTTTGTTCAATTCTATTGTAAGATGAGCCTCTACCAAAGCTCTCCGTAACCCTGAGCTACTAAAATTGTAGCTGTGTCCTGTCTTCAGAGATGTGGGAGGCATGAGCAGGACCTCTGTTTTCAGTAGTGTCTTCACTTCTGGGTCATATGATATAACTAAATATGGGGGGGTGGGAAGAGGACAAAGAAACAGTAGAATGTTATGAGATTAATTTCTGAAAGGTGTTCAGTATTGAAGGGTGTTCAGAAAAGTGTTTCTTACATTTTTTAAATGTCCAGGGTTGCATTTTATTTATTAGAGTGCTAATAGTAATACTTGTGTATGGTTCATTTATTGTCAGCTAATTTTATGTCATGATGGAGAGATGAATAAGCTTCATCTGTCCTGATTTGCATTAGAATAGGTGACTTGAGATGATTTTCCCTGCAATAAACATGAAAAATATAGATTTGGTAGCCCTAACTCAGGTAAAAATTATTTAACTAAATTTAATTAATTAAAATAGAAGAATTATTATGTACTTTGGACTAGAATTATTTTAATATGATCTTTAAACTTTCAGGAGAAGAAAATCAGGACAAATAATTACATTTAAGCAAAGGTATTAGGTAAGGACTGATCCACAGACTATTGAAATGGGTAGAAATAATCATACTGTTTTCAGCATCATTTTGTTTAAACCATAATTGCATATGTTGAGATTTTTTTTTTTAATCTTATTTCATGCCTGGGTGGAGGATAAAAAAGAATACTGATCTTAACAAACTGTGAAGTAAAACCACCAGATTTTCTACAGGCCAATACTACATATAGATTCTATGCAAGAACAACTTCCTAATGAAAATTCAGAATTTTTTAAACATATTATAATTCAGTTTTTTCATATATAAATCTTATCATCATTACATTTTTCCAATGTCACATAGTCCTTTTAATACTGTTTGCAATTGACACTGAAATTAGGGTTACAGAAACAAACTAACTAAAAACCACTAAAAAGAGGAAAAAACAACCACAAAAAACGAATCCTATATTTTTTTCAAGTCACATATTAGCCCTTTTCTTTTACTATTTCAATCCCAAGTAGGGAAGTAAATTCTAAATCAATCTGAGTGTAGTATTATGTAATTTTAATTCTTCTAATGACATCTCGTCTACAGAACTGCTCTGTTGTACTCTCCCTTTCTCTCATAAAACGCAAAATTTGAAATGTGATTCTTCCCTAAAGGTAAAAAAATCCCCATGTATTTCTAGGTTGTGTCTTTTTGAAGATGTGTTTCCAAAAAACAGCCATCCAGAGAGAGAGAGAGAAATCAACTTTAAACCTGATATCAATTTTTATCATTTTTCTTAGGACAACTC